>NW_027618672.1:0-64865 GCF_964187855.1 Myxine glutinosa
GTGCGAAAAGTGGTTTTTCAACACTATCACAAGTGCAAAAAGTGTTTTTTCCGCACTAATACAAGTGCAAAAGTGGTTTCCTGCACCAACACAAGTGTGAAAAGTGGTTTTTCAACACTAACACAAGTGCGAAAAGTAGTTTTTCCACACTAATACAAGTGCAAAAGTGGTTTCCTGCACCAACACAAGTGCGAAAAGTGGTTTTTCAACACCAACACAAGTGCAAAAAGTCGTTTTTCAACACTAACACAAGTGCGAAAAGTGGGTTTTCAACACTCAGACAAGTGCGAAAAGTGGTTTTTCCACACTAATACAAGTGCAAAAGTGGTTTCCTGCACCAACACAAGTGCGAAAAGTGGTTTTTCAACACTAACACAAGTGCGAAAAGTGGTTTTCAACACTATCACAAGTGCAAAAAGTGTTTTTTCCACACTAATACAAGTGCAAAAGTGGTTTCCTGCACCAACACATGTGCGAAAAGTGGTTTTTCAACACTAACACAAGTGCGAAAAGTGGTTTTTCAACACTAACACAAGTGCGAAAAGTGTTTTTTCCACACTAATACAAGTGCAAAAGTGGTTTCCTGCACCAACACAAGTGCGAAAAGTGATTTTTCAACACTAACACAAGTGCGAAAAGTGGTTTTTCAACACTATCACAAGTGCAAAAAGTGTTTTTTCCACACTAATACAAGTGCAAAAGTGGTTTCCTGCACCAACACAAGTGCGAAAAGTGGTTTTTCAACACTAACACAAGTGCGAAAAGTGGTTTTTCAACACTAACACAAGTGCGAAAAGTGTTTTTTCAACACAAATACAAGTGCAAAAGTGGTTTCCTGCACCAACACAAATGCGAAAAGTGGTTTTTCAACACTAACACAGTTGCGAAAAGTGGTTTTTCAACACTATCACAAGTGCAAAAAGTGTTTTTGCCACACTAATACAAGTGCAAAAGTGGTTTCCTGCACCAACACATGTGCGAAAAGTGGTTTTTCAACACTAACACAAGTGCGAAAAGTGGTTTTTCAACACTAACACAAGTGCGAAAAGTGTTTTTTCCACACTAATACAAGTGCAAAAGTGGTTTCCTGCACCAACACAAGTGCGAAAAGTGGTTTTTCAACACTAACACAAGTGCGAAAAGTGGTTTTTCAACACTAACACAAGTGCGAAAAGTGGTTTTTGAACACTATCACAAGTGCAAAAAGTGGTTTTCCACACTAATACAAGTGCAAAAGTGGTTTCCTGTACCAACACAAGTGCGAAAAGTGGTTTTTCAACACTAACACAAGTGCGAAAAGTGGTTTTTCAACACTAACACAAGTGCAAAAAGTGTTTTTTCCACACTAATACAAGTGCAAAAGTGGTTTCCTGCACCAACACAAGTGCGAAAGGTGGTTTTTCAACACTAACACAAGTGCGAAAAGTGGTTTTTCAACAGTAACACAAGTGCGAAAAGTGGTTTTTCCACACTAATACAAGTGCAAAAGTGGTTTCCTGCACCAACACAAGTGCGAAAAGTGGTTTTTCAACACTAACACAAGTGCAAAAAGTGTTTTTTCCACACTAATACAAGTGCAAAAGTGGTTTCCTGCACCAACACAAGTGCGAAAGGTGGTTTTTCAACACTAACACAAGTGCGAAAAGTGGTTTTTCAACAGTAACACAAATGCGAAAAGTGGTTTTTCCACACTAATACAAGTGCAAAAGTGGTTTCCTGCACCAACACAAGTGCGAAAAGTGGTTTTTCAACACTAACACAAGTGCGAAAAGTGGTTTTTCAACACTATCACAAGTGCAAAAAGTGTTTTTTCCACACTAATACAAGTGCAAAAGTGGTTTCCTGCACCAACACAAGTGTGAAAAGTGGTTTTTCAACACTAACACAAGTGCGAAAAGTGGTTTTTCAACACTAACACAAGTGCGAAAAGTGTTTTTTCCACACAAATACAAGTGTAAAAGTGGTTTCCTGCACCAACACAAATGCGAAAAGTGGTTTTTCAACACTAACACAGTTGCGAAAAGTGGTTTTTCAACACTCTCACAAGTGCAAAAAGTGTTTTTGCCACACTAATACAAGTGCAAAAGTGGTTTCCTGCACCAACACATGTGCGAAAAGTGGTTTTTCAACACTAACACAAGTGCGAAAAGTGGTTTTTCAACACTAACACAAGTGCGAAAAGTGTTTTTTCCACACTAAAACAAGTGCAAAAGTGGTTTCCTGCACCAACACAAGTGCGAAAAGTGGTTTTTCAACACTAACACAAGTGCGAAAAGTGGTTTTTCAACACTAACACAAGTGTGAAAAGTGGTTTTTCAACACTAATACAAGTGCAAAAGTGGTTTCCTGCACCAACACAAGTGTGAAAAGTGGTTTTTCAACACTAACACAAGTGCAAAAAGTCTTTTTTCCACACTAATACAAGTACAAAAGTGGTTTCCTGCACCAACACAAGTGCGAAAGGTGGTTTTTCAACACTAACACAAGTGCGAAAAGTGGTTTTTCAACACTATCACAAGTGCAAAAAGTGTTTTTTCCACACTAATACAAGTACAAAAGTGGTTTCCTGCACCAACACAAGTGTGAAAAGTGGTTTTTCAACACTAACGCAAGTGCGAAAAGTGGTTTTTCAACACTAACACCAGGGCGAAAAGTGTTTTTTCCACACTAATACAAGTGCAAAAGTGGTTTCCTGCACCAACACAAGTGCGAAAAGTGGTTTTTCAACACTAACACAAGTGCGAAAAGTGGTTTTTCAACACTAACACAAGTGCAAAAAGTGTTTTTTCCACACTAATACAAGTGCAAAAGTGGTTTCCTGCACCAACACAAGTGCGAAAGATGGTTTTTCAACACTAACACAAGTGCGAAAAGTGGTTTTTCAACAGTAACACATGTGCGAAAAGTGGTTTTTCAACACTAACACAAGTGTTAAAAGTGGTTTTTCCACACGAATACAAGTGCAAAAGTGGTTTCCTGCACCAACACAAGTGCGAAAAGTGGTTTTTCAACACTAACACAATTCCGAAAAGTGGTTTTTCAACACTATCACAAGTGCAAAAAGTGTTTTTTCCACACTAATACAAGTGCGAAAAGTGTTTTTTCCACATTAATACAAGAGCAAAAGTGGTTTCCTGCACCAACACAAGTGCGAAAAGTGGTTTTTCAACACAAACACAAGTGCGAAAAGTGGTTTTTCAACACTAACACAAGTGCGAAAAGTGGTTTTTCAACACTAACACAAGGGCAAAAAGTGGTTTTTCAACACTATCACAAGTGCAAAAAGTGTTTTTTCCACACTAATACAAGTACAAAAGTGGTTTCCTGCACCAACACAAGTGCGAAAAGTGGTTTTTCAACACTAACACAAGTGCGAAAAGTGGTTTTTCAACACTAACACAAGTGCGAAAAGTGTTTTTTCCACATTAATACAAGAGCAAAAGTGGTTTCCTGCACCAACACAAGTGCGAAAAGTGGTTTTTCAACACAAACACAAGTGCGAAAAGTGGTTTTTCAACACTAACACAAGTGCAAAAAGTGTTTTTTCCACACTAATACAAGTGCAAAAGTGGTTTCCTGCGCCAACACAAGTGCGAAAAGTGGTTTTTCAACACTAACACAAGTGCGAAAAGTGGTTTTTCAACACTAACACAAGTGCGAAAAGTGGTTTTTCAACACTAACACAAGTGCGAAAAGTGGTTTCCTGCACCAACACATGTGCGAAAAGTGGTTTTTCAACACTAACACAAGTGCGAAAAGTGGTTTTTCAACACTAACACAAGTGCGAAAAGTGTTTTTTCCACACTAATACAAGTGCAAAAGTGGTTTCCTGCACCAACACAAGTGCGAAAAGTGATTTTTCAACACTAACACAAGTGCGAAAAGTGGTTTTTCAACACTATCACAAGTGCAAAAAGTGTTTTTTCCACACTAATACAAGTGCAAAAGTGGTTTCCTGCACCAACACAAGTGCGAAAAGTGGTTTTTCAACACTAACACAAGTGCGAAAAGTGGTTTTTCAACACTAACACAAGTGCGAAAAGTGTTTTTTCCACACAAATACAAG
This sequence comes from Myxine glutinosa, assembly GCF_964187855.1. Classification (NCBI taxonomy): domain Eukaryota; kingdom Metazoa; phylum Chordata; class Myxini; order Myxiniformes; family Myxinidae; genus Myxine; species Myxine glutinosa. The sequence continues at coordinate 4,067 of NW_027618672.1, forward strand.
TGCAAAAGTGGTTTCCTGCACCAACACAAATGCGAAAAGTGGTTTTTCAACACTAACACAGTTGCGAAAAGTGGTTTTTCAACACTATCACAAGTGCAAAAAGTGTTTTTGCCACACTAATACAAGTGCAAAAGTGGTTTCCTGCACCAACACATGTGCGAAAAGTGGTTTTTCAACACTAACACAAGTGCGAAAAGTGGTTTTTCAACACTAACACAAGTGCGAAAAGTGTTTTTTCCACACTAATACAAGTGCAAAAGTGGTTTCCTGCACCAACACAAGTGCGAAAAGTGGTTTTTCAACACTAACACAAGTGCGAAAAGTGGTTTTTCAACACTAACACAAGTGCGAAAAGTGGTTTTTGAACACTATCACAAGTGCAAAAAGTGGTTTTCCACACTAATACAAGTGCAAAAGTGGTTTCCTGCACCAACACAAGTGCGAAAAGTTGTTTTTCAACACTAACACAAGTGCGAAAAGTGGTTTTTCAACACTAACACAAGTGCAAAAAGTGTTTTTTCCACACTAATACAAGTGCAAAAGTGGTTTCCTGCACCAACACAAGTGCGAAAGGTGGTTTTTCAACACTAACACAAGTGCGAAAAGTGGTTTTTCAACAGTAACACAAGTGCGAAAAGTGGTTTTTCCACACTAATACAAGTGCAAAAGTGGTTTCCTGCACCAACACAAGTGCGAAAAGTGGTTTTTCAACACTAACACAAGTGCAAAAAGTGTTTTTTCCACACTAATACAAGTGCAAAAGTGGTTTCCTGCACCAACACAAGTGCGAAAGGTGGTTTTTCAACACTAACACAAGTGCGAAAAGTGGTTTTTCAACAGTAACACAAATGCGAAAAGTGGTTTTTCCACACTAATACAAGTGCAAAAGTGGTTTCCTGCACCAACACAAGTGCGAAAAGTGGTTTTTCAACACTAACACAAGTGCGAAAAGTGGTTTTTCAACACTATCACAAGTGCAAAAAGTGTTTTTTCCACACTAATACAAGTGCAAAAGTGGTTTCCTGCACCAACACAAGTGTGAAAAGTGGTTTTTCAACACTAACACAAGTGCGAAAAGTGGTTTTTCAACACTAACACAAGTGCGAAAAGTGTTTTTTCCACACAAATACAAGTGCAAAAGTGGTTTCCTGCACCAACACAAATGCGAAAAGTGGTTTTTCAACACTAACACAAGTGCAAAAAGTGTTTTTCCACACTAATACAAGTGCAAAAGTGGTTTCCTGCACCAACACAAGTGCGAAAGGTGGTTTTTCAACACTAACACAAGTGCGAAAAGTGGTTTTTCAACAGTAACACAAATGCGAAAAGTGGTTTTTCCACACTAATACAAGTGCAAAAGTGGTTTCCTGCACCAACACAAGTGCGAAAAGTGGTTTTTCAACACCAACACAAGTGCAAAAAGTCGTTTTTCAACACTAACACAAGTGCGAAAAGTGGGTTTTCAACACTCAGACAAGTGCGAAAAGTGGTTTTTCCACACTAATACAAGTGCAAAAGTGGTTTCCTGCACCAACACAAGTGCGAAAAGTGGTTTTTCAACACTAACACAAGTGCGAAAAGTGGTTTTCAACACTATCACAAGTGCAAAAAGTGTTTTTTCCACACTAATACAAGTGCAAAAGTGGTTTCCTGCACCAACACATGTGCGAAAAGTGGTTTTTCAACACTAACACAAGTTCGAAAAGTGGTTTTTCAACACTAACACAAGTGCGAAAAGTGGTTTTTCCACACTAATACAAGTGCAAAAGTGATTTCCTGCTCCAACACAAGTGCGAAAAGTGGTTTTTCAACAATAACACAAGTGCAAAAAGTGGTTTTTCAACACTAACACAAGTGCGAAAAGTGGTTTTTCCAAACTAATACAAGTGCAAAAGTGGTTTCCTGCACCAACACAAGTGCAAAAAGTGGTTTGTCAACACTAACACAAGTGCGTAAAGTGGTTTTTCAACACTAACACAAGTGCGAAAATGGTATTTCAACACTAACACAATTGCGAAAAGTGGTTTTTCCACACTAATACAAGTGCAAAAGTGGTTTCCTGCACCAACACAAGTGCGAAAAGTGGTTTTTCAACACTAGCACAAGTGCGAAAAGTGGTTTTTCAACACTATCACAAGTGCAAAAAGTGTTTTTTCCGCACTAATACAAGTGCAAAAGTGGTTTCCTGCACCAACACAAGTGTGAAAAGTGGTTTTTCAACACTAACACAAGTGCGAAAAGTAGTTTTTTCCACACTAATACAAGTGCAAAAGTGGTTTCCTGCACCAACACAAGTGCGAAAAGTGGTTTTTCAACACCAACACAAGTGCAAAAAGTCGTTTTTCAACACTAACACAAGTGCGAAAAGTGGGTTTTCAACACTCAGACAAGTGCGAAAAGTGGTTTTTCCACACTAATACAAGTGCAAAAGTGGTTTCCTGCACCAACACAAGTGCGAAAAGTGGTTTTTCAACACTAACACAAGTGCGAAAAGTGGTTTTCAACACTATCACAAGTGCAAAAAGTGTTTTTTCCACACTAATACAAGTGCAAAAGTGGTTTCCTGCACCAACACATGTGCGAAAAGTGGTTTTTCAACACTAACACAAGTGCGAAAAGTGGTTTTTCAACACTAACACAAGTGCGAAAAGTGTTTTTTCCACACTAATACAAGTGCAAAAGTGGTTTCCTGCACCAACACAAGTGCGAAAAGTGATTTTTCAACACTAACACAAGTGCGAAAAGTGGTTTTTCAACACTATCACAAGTGCAAAAAGTGTTTTTTCCACACTAATACAAGTGCAAAAGTGGTTTCCTGCACCAACACAAGTGCGAAAAGTGGTTTTTCAACACTAACACAAGTGCGAAAAGTGGTTTTTCAACACTAACACAAGTGCGAAAAGTGTTTTTTTCCACACAAATACAAGTGCAAAAGTGGTTTCCTGCACCAACACAAATGCGAAAAGTGGTTTTTCAACACTAACACAGTTGCGAAAAGTGGTTTTTCAACACTATCACAAGTGCAAAAAGTGTTTTTGCCACACTAATACAAGTGCAAAAGTGGTTTCCTGCACCAACACATGTGCGAAAAGTGGTTTTTCAACACTAACACAAGTGCGAAAAGTGTTTTTCAACACTAACACAAGTGTGAAAAGTGTTTTTTCCACACTAATACAAGTGCAAAAGTGGTTTCCTGCACCAACACAAGTGCGAAAAGTGGTTTTTCAACACTAACACAAGTGCGAAAAGTGGTTTTTCAACACTAACACAAGTGCGAAAAGTGGTTTTTGAACACTATCACAAGTGCAAAAAGTGGTTTTCCACACTAATACAAGTGCAAAAGTGGTTTCCTGTACCAACACAAGTGCGAAAAGTGGTTTTTCAACACTAACACAAGTGCGAAAAGTGGTTTTTCAACACTAACACAAGTGCAAAAAGTGTTTTTTCCACACTAATACAAGTGCAAAAGTGGTTTCCTGCACCAACACAAGTGCGAAAGGTGGTTTTTCAACACTAACACAAGTGCGAAAAGTGGTTTTTCAACAGTAACACAAGTGCGAAAAGTGCTTTTTTCCACACTAATACAAGTGCAAAAGTGGTTTCCTGCACCAACACAAGTGCGAAAAGTGGTTTTTCAACACTAACACAAGTGCAAAAAGTGTTTTTTCCACACTAATACAAGTGCAAAAGTGGTTTCCTGCACCAACACAAGTGCGAAAGGTGGTTTTTCAACACTAACACAAGTGCGAAAAGTGGTTTTTCAACAGTAACACAAATGCGAAAAGTGGTTTTTCCACACTAATACAAGTGCAAAAGTGGTTTCCTGCACCAACACAAGTGCGAAAAGTGGTTTTTCAACACTAACACAAGTGCGAAAAGTGGTTTTTCAACACTATCACAAGTGCAAAAAGTGTTTTTTCCACACTAATACAAGTGCAAAAGTGGTTTCCTGCACCAACACAAGTGTGAAAAGTGGTTTTTCAACACTAACACAAGTGCGAAAAGTGGTTTTTCAACACTAACACAAGTGCGAAAAGTGTTTTTTCCACACAAATACAAGTGTAAAAGTGGTTTCCTGCACCAACACAAATGCGAAAAGTGGTTTTTCAACACTAACACAGTTGCGAAAAGAGGTTTTTCAACACTAACACAAGTGCAAAAAGTGTTTTTTCCGCACTAATACAAGTGCAAAAGTGGTTTCCTGCACCAACACAAGTGTGAAAAGTGGTTTTCAACACTAACACAAGTGCGAAAAGTAGTTTTTCCACACTAATACAAGTGCAAAAGTGGTTTCCTGCACCAACACAAGTGCGAAAAGTGGTTTTTCAACACCAACACAAGTGCAAAAAGTCGTTTTTCAACACTAACACAAGTGCGAAAAGTGGGTTTTCAACACTCAGACAAGTGCGAAAAGTGGTTTTTCCACACTAATACAAGTGCAAAAGTGGTTTCCTGCACCAACACAAGTGCGAAAAGTGGTTTTTCAACACTAACACAAGTGCGAAAAGTGGTTTTCAACACTATCACAAGTGCAAAAAGTGTTTTTTCCACACTAATACAAGTGCAAAAGTGGTTTCCTGCACCAACACATGTGCGAAAAGTGGTTTTTCAACACTAACACAAGTGCGAAAAGTGGTTTTTCAACACTAACACAAGTGCGAAAAGTGTTTTTTTCCACACTAATACAAGTGCAAAAGTGGTTTCCTGCACCAACACAAGTGCGAAAAGTGATTTTTCAACACTAACACAAGTGCGAAAAGTGGTTTTTCAACACTATCACAAGTGCAAAAAGTGTTTTTTCCACACTAATACAAGTGCAAAAGTGGTTTCCTGCACCAACACAAGTGCGAAAAGTGGTTTTTCAACACTAACACAAGTGCGAAAAGTGGTTTTTCAACACTAACACAAGTGCGAAAAGTGTTTTTTCAACACAAATACAAGTGCAAAAGTGGTTTCCTGCACCAACACAAATGCGAAAAGTGGTTTTTCAACACTAACACAGTTGCGAAAAGTGGTTTTTCAACACTATCACAAGTGCAAAAAGTGTTTTTGCCACACTAATACAAGTGCAAAAGTGGTTTCCTGCACCAACACATGTGCGAAAAGTGGTTTTTCAACACTAACACAAGTGCGAAAAGTGGTTTTTCAACACTAACACAAGTGCGAAAAGTGTTTTTTCCACACTAATACAAGTGCAAAAGTGGTTTCCTGCACCAACACAAGTGCGAAAAGTGGTTTTTCAACACTAACACAAGTGCGAAAAGTGGTTTTTCAACACTAACACAAGTGCGAAAAGTGGTTTTTGAACACTATCACAAGTGCAAAAAGTGGTTTTCCACACTAATACAAGTGCAAAAGTGGTTTCCTGTACCAACACAAGTGCGAAAAGTGGTTTTTCAACACTAACACAAGTGCGAAAAGTGGTTTTTCAACACTAACACAAGTGCAAAAAGTGTTTTTTCCACACTAATACAAGTGCAAAAGTGGTTTCCTGCACCAACACAAGTGCGAAAGGTGGTTTTTCAACACTAACACAAGTGCGAAAAGTGGTTTTTCAACAGTAACACAAGTGCGAAAAGTGGTTTTTCCACACTAATACAAGTGCAAAAGTGGTTTCCTGCACCAACACAAGTGCGAAAAGTGGTTTTTCAACACTAACACAAGTGCAAAAAGTGTTTTTTCCACACTAATACAAGTGCAAAAGTGGTTTCCTGCACCAACACAAGTGCGAAAGGTGGTTTTTCAACACTAACACAAGTGCGAAAAGTGGTTTTTCAACAGTAACACAAATGCGAAAAGTGGTTTTTCCACACTAATACAAGTGCAAAAGTGGTTTCCTGCACCAACACAAGTGCGAAAAGTGGTTTTTCAACACTAACACAAGTGCGAAAAGTGGTTTTTCAACACTATCACAAGTGCAAAAAGTGTTTTTTCCACACTAATACAAGTGCAAAAGTGGTTTCCTGCACCAACACAAGTGTGAAAAGTGGTTTTTCAACACTAACACAAGTGCGAAAAGTGGTTTTTCAACACTAACACAAGTGCGAAAAGTGTTTTTTCCACACAAATACAAGTGTAAAAGTGGTTTCCTGCACCAACACAAATGCGAAAAGTGGTTTTTCAACACTAACACAGTTGCGAAAAGTGGTTTTTCAACACTCTCACAAGTGCAAAAAGTGTTTTTGCCACACTAATACAAGTGCAAAAGTGGTTTCCTGCACCAACACATGTGCGAAAAGTGGTTTTTCAACACTAACACAAGTGCGAAAAGTGGTTTTTCAACACTAACACAAGTGCGAAAAGTGTTTTTTCCACACTAAAACAAGTGCAAAAGTGGTTTCCTGCACCAACACAAGTGCGAAAAGTGGTTTTTCAACACTAACACAAGTGCGAAAAGTGGTTTTTCAACACTAACACAAGTGTGAAAAGTGGTTTTTCAACACTAATACAAGTGCAAAAGTGGTTTCCTGCACCAACACAAGTGTGAAAAGTGGTTTTTCAACACTAACACAAGTGCAAAAAGTCTTTTTTCCACACTAATACAAGTACAAAAGTGGTTTCCTGCACCAACACAAGTGCGAAAGGTGGTTTTTCAACACTAACACAAGTGCGAAAAGTGGTTTTTCAACACTATCACAAGTGCAAAAAGTGTTTTTTCCACACTAATACAAGTACAAAAGTGGTTTCCTGCACCAACACAAGTGCGAAAAGTGGTTTTTCAACACTAACGCAAGTGCGAAAAGTGGTTTTTCAACACTAACACCAGGGCGAAAAGTGTTTTTTCCACACTAATACAAGTGCAAAAGTGGTTTCCTGCACCAACACAAGTGCGAAAAGTGGTTTTTCAACACTAACACAAGTGCGAAAAGTGGTTTTTCAACAGTAACACAAGTGCGAAAAGTGGTTTTTCCACACTAATACAAGTGCAAAAGTGGTTTCCTGCACCAACACAAGAACACAAGTGCGAAAAGTGGTTTTTCAACACTAACACAAGTGCAAAAAGTGTTTTTTCCACACTAATACAAGTGCAAAAGTGGTTTCCTGCACCAACACAAGTGCGAAAGGTGGTTTTTCAACACTAACACAAGTGCGAAAAGTGGTTTTTCAACAGTAACACAAATGCGAAAAGTGGTTTTTCCACACTAATACAAGTGCAAAAGTGGTTTCCTGCACCAACACAAGTGCGAAAAGTGGTTTTTCAACACTAACACAAGTGCGAAAAGTGGTTTTTCAACACTATCACAAGTGCAAAAAGTGTTTTTTCCACACTAATACAAGTGCAAAAGTGGTTTCCTGCACCAACACAAGTGTGAAAAGTGGTTTTTCAACACTAACACAAGTGCGAAAAGTGGTTTTTCAACACTAACACAAGTGCGAAAAGTGTTTTTTCCACACAAATACAAGTGTAAAAGTGGTTTCCTGCACCAACACAAATGCGAAAAGTGGTTTTTCAACACTAACACAGTTGCGAAAAGTGGTTTTTCAACACTAACACAAGTGCAAAAAGTGTTTTTTCCGCACTAATACAAGTGCAAAAGTGGTTTCCTGCACCAACACAAGTGTGAAAAGTGGTTTTTCAACACTAACACAAGTGCGAAAAGTAGTTTTTCCACACTAATACAAGTGCAAAAGTGGTTTCCTGCACCAACACAAGTGCGAAAAGTGGTTTTTCAACACCAACACAAGTGCAAAAAGTCGTTTTTCAACACTAACACAAGTGCGAAAAGTGGGTTTTCAACACTCAGACAAGTGCGAAAAGTGGTTTTTCCACACTAATACAAGTGCAAAAGTGGTTTCCTGCACCAACACAAGTGCGAAAAGTGGTTTTTCAACACTAACACAAGTGCGAAAAGTGGTTTTCAACACTATCACAAGTGCAAAAAGTGTTTTTTCCACACTAATACAAGTGCAAAAGTGGTTTCCTGCACCAACACATGTGCGAAAAGTGGTTTTTCAACACTAACACAAGTGCGAAAAGTGGTTTTTCAACACTAACACAAGTGCGAAAAGTGTTTTTTCCACACTAATACAAGTGCAAAAGTGGTTTCCTGCACCAACACAAGTGCGAAAAGTGATTTTTCAACACTAACACAAGTGCGAAAAGTGGTTTTTCAACACTATCACAAGTGCAAAAAGTGTTTTTTCCACACTAATACAAGTGCAAAAGTGGTTTCCTGCACCAACACAAGTGCGAAAAGTGGTTTTTCAACACTAACACAAGTGCGAAAAGTGGTTTTTCAACACTAACACAAGTGCGAAAAGTGTTTTTTCAACACAAATACAAGTGCAAAAGTGGTTTCCTGCACCAACACAAATGCGAAAAGTGGTTTTTCAACACTAACACAGTTGCGAAAAGTGGTTTTTCAACACTATCACAAGTGCAAAAAGTGTTTTTGCCACACTAATACAAGTGCAAAAGTGGTTTCCTGCACCAACACATGTGCGAAAAGTGGTTTTTCAACACTAACACAAGTGCGAAAAGTGGTTTTTCAACACTAACACAAGTGCGAAAAGTGTTTTTTCCACACTAATACAAGTGCAAAAGTGGTTTCCTGCACCAACACAAGTGCGAAAAGTGGTTTTTCAACACTAACACAAGTGCGAAAAGTGGTTTTTCAACACTAACACAAGTGCGAAAAGTGGTTTTTGAACACTATCACAAGTGCAAAAAGTGGTTTTCCACACTAATACAAGTGCAAAAGTGGTTTCCTGTACCAACACAAGTGCGAAAAGTGGTTTTTCAACACTAACACAAGTGCGAAAAGTGGTTTTTCAACACTAACACAAGTGCAAAAAGTGTTTTTTCCACACTAATACAAGTGCAAAAGTGGTTTCCTGCACCAACACAAGTGCGAAAGGTGGTTTTTCAACACTAACACAAGTGCGAAAAGTGGTTTTTCAACAGTAACACAAGTGCGAAAAGTGGTTTTTCCACACTAATACAAGTGCAAAAGTGGTTTCCTGCACCAACACAAGTGCGAAAAGTGGTTTTTCAACACTAACACAAGTGCAAAAAGTGTTTTTTCCACACTAATACAAGTGCAAAAGTGGTTTCCTGCACCAACACAGGTGCGAAAGGTGGTTTTTCAACACTAACACAAGTGCGAAAAGTGGTTTTTCAACAGTAACACAAATGCGAAAAGTGGTTTTTCCACACTAATACAAGTGCAAAAGTGGTTTCCTGCACCAACACAAGTGCGAAAAGTGGTTTTTCAACACTAACACAAGTGCGAAAAGTGGTTTTTCAACACTATCACAAGTGCAAAAAGTGTTTTTTCCACACTAATACAAGTGCAAAAGTGGTTTCCTGCACCAACACAAGTGTGAAAAGTGGTTTTTCAACACTAACACAAGTGCGAAAAGTGGTTTTTCAACACTAACACAAGTGCGAAAAGTGTTTTTTCCACACAAATACAAGTGTAAAAGTGGTTTCCTGCACCAACACAAATGCGAAAAGTGGTTTTTCAACACTAACACAGTTGCGAAAAGTGGTTTTTCAACACTCTCACAAGTGCAAAAAGTGTTTTTGCCACACTAATACAAGTGCAAAAGTGGTTTCCTGCACCAACACATGTGCGAAAAGTGGTTTTTCAACACTAACACAAGTGCGAAAAGTGGTTTTTCAACACTAACACAAGTGCGAAAAGTGTTTTTTCCACACTAAAACAAGTGCAAAAGTGGTTTCCTGCACCAACACAAGTGCGAAAAGTGGTTTTTCAACACTAACACAAGTGCGAAAAGTGGTTTTTCAACACTAACACAAGTGTGAAAAGTGGTTTTTCAACACTAATACAAGTGCAAAAGTGGTTTCCTGCACCAACACAAGTGTGAAAAGTGGTTTTTCAACACTAACACAAGTGCAAAAAGTCTTTTTTCCACACTAATACAAGTACAAAAGTGGTTTCCTGCACCAACACAAGTGCGAAAGGTGGTTTTTCAACACTAACACAAGTGCGAAAAGTGGTTTTTCAACACTATCACAAGTGCAAAAAGTGTTTTTTCCACACTAATACAAGTACAAAAGTGGTTTCCTGCACCAACACAAGTGCGAAAAGTGGTTTTTCAACACTAACGCAAGTGCGAAAAGTGGTTTTTCAACACTAACACCAGGGCGAAAAGTGTTTTTTCCACACTAATACAAGTGCAAAAGTGGTTTCCTGCACCAACACAAGTGCGAAAAGTGGTTTTTCAACACTAACACAAGTGCGAAAAGTGGTTTTTCAACACTAACACAAGTGCAAAAAGTGTTTTTTCCACACTAATACAAGTGCAAAAGTGGTTTCCTGCACCAACACAAGTGCGAAAGATGGTTTTTCAACACTAACACAAGTGCGAAAAGTGGTTTTTCAACAGTAACACATGTGCGAAAAGTGGTTTTTCAACACTAACACAAGTGTTAAAAGTGGTTTTTCCACACGAATACAAGTGCAAAAGTGGTTTCCTGCACCAACACAAGTGCGAAAAGTGGTTTTTCAACACTAACACAATTCCGAAAAGTGGTTTTTCAACACTATCACAAGTGCAAAAAGTGTTTTTTCCACACTAATACAAGTGCGAAAAGTGTTTTTTCCACATTAATACAAGAGCAAAAGTGGTTTCCTGCACCAACACAAGTGCGAAAAGTGGTTTTTCAACACAAACACAAGTGCGAAAAGTGGTTTTTCAACACTAACACAAGTGCGAAAAGTGGTTTTTCAACACTAACACAAGGGCAAAAAGTGGTTTTTCAACACTATCACAAGTGCAAAAAGTGTTTTTTCCACACTAATACAAGTACAAAAGTGGTTTCCTGCACCAACACAAGTGCGAAAAGTGGTTTTTCAACACTAACACAAGTGCGAAAAGTGGTTTTTCAACACTAACACAAGTGCGAAAAGTGTTTTTTCCACATTAATACAAGAGCAAAAGTGGTTTCCTGCACCAACACAAGTGCGAAAAGTGGTTTTTCAACACAAACACAAGTGCGAAAAGTGGTTTTTCAACACTAACACAAGTGCAAAAAGTGTTTTTTCCACACTAATACAAGTGCAAAAGTGGTTTCCTGCGCCAACACAAGTGCGAAAAGTGGTTTTTCAACACTAACACAAGTGCGAAAAGTGGTTTTTCAACACTAACACAAGTGCGAAAAGTGGTTTTTCAACACTAACACAAGTGCGAAAAGTGGTTTTACCACACTAATACAAGTGCAAAAGTGGTTTCCTGCACCAACACAAGTGCGAAAAGTGGTTTTTCAACACTAACACAGTTGCGAAAAGTGGTTTTTCAACACTATCACAAGTGCAAAAAGTGTTTTTTCCACACTAATACAAGTGCAAAAGTGGTTTCCTGCACCAACACATGTGCGAAAAGTGGTTTTTCAACACTAACACAAGTGCGAAAAGTGGTTTTTCAACACTAACACAAGTGCGAAAAGTGTTTTTTCCACACTAATACAAGTGCAAAAGTGGTTTCCTGCACCAACACAAGTGCGAAAAGTGATTTTTCAACACTAACACAAGTGCGAAAAGTGGTTTTTCAACACTATCACAAGTGCAAAAAGTGTTTTTTCCACACTAATACAAGTGCAAAAGTGGTTTCCTGCACCAACACAAGTGCGAAAAGTGGTTTTTCAACACTAACACAAGTGCGAAAAGTGGTTTTTCAACACTAACACAAGTGCGAAAAGTGTTTTTTCCACACAAATACAAGTGCAAAAGTGGTTTCCTGCACCAACACAAATGCGAAAAGTGGTTTTTCAACACTAACACAGTTGCGAAAAGTGGTTTTTCAACACTATCACAAGTGCAAAAAGTGTTTTTGCCACACTAATACAAGTGCAAAAGTAGTTTCCTGCACCAACACATGTGCGAAAAGTGGTTTTTCAACACTAACACAAGTGCGAAAAGTGGTTTTTCAACACTAACACAAGTGCGAAAAGTGTTTTTTCCACACTAATACAAGTGCAAAAGTGGTTTCCTGCACCAACACAAGTGCGAAAAGTGGTTTTTCAACACTAACACAAGTGCGAAAAGTGGTTTTTCAACACTAACACAAGTGCGAAAAGTGGTTTTTGAACACTATCACAAGTGCAAAAAGTGGTTTTCCACACTAATACAAGTGCAAAAGTGGTTTCCTGCACCAACACAAGTGCGAAAAGTTGTTTTTCAACACTAACACAAGTGCGAAAAGTGGTTTTTCAACACTAACACAAGTGCAAAAAGTGTTTTTTCCACACTAATACAAGTGCAAAAGTGGTTTCCTGCACCAACACAAGTGCGAAAGGTGGTTTTTCAACACTAACACAAGTGCGAAAAGTGGTTTTTCAACAGTAACACAAGTGCGAAAAGTGGTTTTTCCACACTAATACAAGTGCAAAAGTGGTTTCCTGCACCAACACAAGTGCGAAAAGTGGTTTTTCAACACTAACACAAGTGCAAAAAGTGTTTTTTCCACACTAATACAAGTGCAAAAGTGGTTTCCTGCACCAACACAAGTGCGAAAGGTGGTTTTTCAACACTAACACAAGTGCGAAAAGTGGTTTTTCAACAGTAACACAAATGCGAAAAGTGGTTTTTCCACACTAATACAAGTGCAAAAGTGGTTTCCTGCACCAACACAAGTGCGAAAAGTGGTTTTTCAACACTAACACAAGTGCGAAAAGTGGTTTTTCAACACTATCACAAGTGCAAAAAGTGTTTTTTCCACACTAATACAAGTGCAAAAGTGGTTTCCTGCACCAACACAAGTGTGAAAAGTGGTTTTTCAACACTAACACAAGTGCGAAAAGTGGTTTTTCAACACTAACACAAGTGCGAAAAGTGTTTTTTCCACACAAATACAAGTGCAAAAGTGGTTTCCTGCACCAACACAAATGCGAAAAGTGGTTTTTCAACACTAACACAAGTGCAAAAAGTGTTTTTCCACACTAATACAAGTGCAAAAGTGGTTTCCTGCACCAACACAAGTGCGAAAGGTGGTTTTTCAACACTAACACAAGTGCGAAAAGTGGTTTTTCAACAGTAACACAAATGCGAAAAGTGGTTTTTCCACACTAATACAAGTGCAAAAGTGGTTTCCTGCACCAACACAAGTGCGAAAAGTGGTTTTTCAACACCAACACAAGTGCAAAAAGTCGTTTTTCAACACTAACACAAGTGCGAAAAGTGGGTTTTCAACACTCAGACAAGTGCGAAAAGTGGTTTTTCCACACTAATACAAGTGCAAAAGTGGTTTCCTGCACCAACACAAGTGCGAAAAGTGGTTTTTCAACACTAACACAAGTGCGAAAAGTGGTTTTCAACACTATCACAAGTGCAAAAAGTGTTTTTTCCACACTAATACAAGTGCAAAAGTGGTTTCCTGCACCAACACATGTGCGAAAAGTGGTTTTTCAACACTAACACAAGTTCGAAAAGTGGTTTTTCAACACTAACACAAGTGCGAAAAGTGGTTTTTCCACACTAATACAAGTGCAAAAGTGATTTCCTGCTCCAACACAAGTGCGAAAAGTGGTTTTTCAACAATAACACAAGTGCAAAAAGTGGTTTTTCAACACTAACACAAGTGCGAAAAGTGGTTTTTCCAAACTAATACAAGTGCAAAAGTGGTTTCCTGCACCAACACAAGTGCAAAAAGTGGTTTGTCAACACTAACACAAGTGCGTAAAGTGGTTTTTCAACACTAACACAAGTGCGAAAAGTGGTATTTCAACACTAACACAATTGCGAAAAGTGGTTTTTCCACACTAATACAAGTGCAAAAGTGGTTTCCTGCACCAACACAAGTGCGAAAAGTGGTTTTTCAACACTAGCACAAGTGCGAAAAGTGGTTTTTCAACACTATCACAAGTGCAAAAAGTGTTTTTTCCGCACTAATACAAGTGCAAAAGTGGTTTCCTGCACCAACACAAGTGTGAAAAGTGGTTTTTCAACACTAACACAAGTGCGAAAAGTAGTTTTTCCACACTAATACAAGTGCAAAAGTGGTTTCCTGCACCAACACAAGTGCGAAAAGTGGTTTTTCAACACCAACACAAGTGCAAAAAGTCGTTTTTCAACACTAACACAAGTGCGAAAAGTGGGTTTTCAACACTCAGACAAGTGCGAAAAGTGGTTTTTCCACACTAATACAAGTGCAAAAGTGGTTTCCTGCACCAACACAAGTGCGAAAAGTGGTTTTTCAACACTAACACAAGTGCGAAAAGTGGTTTTCAACACTATCACAAGTGCAAAAAGTGTTTTTTCCACACTAATACAAGTGCAAAAGTGGTTTCCTGCACCAACACATGTGCGAAAAGTGGTTTTTCAACACTAACACAAGTGCGAAAAGTGGTTTTTCAACACTAACACAAGTGCGAAAAGTGTTTTTTCCACACTAATACAAGTGCAAAAGTGGTTTCCTGCACCAACACAAGTGCGAAAAGTGATTTTTCAACACTAACACAAGTGCGAAAAGTGGTTTTTCAACACTATCACAAGTGCAAAAAGTGTTTTTTCCACACTAATACAAGTGCAAAAGTGGTTTCCTGCACCAACACAAGTGCGAAAAGTGGTTTTTCAACACTAACACAAGTGCGAAAAGTGGTTTTTCAACACTAACACAAGTGCGAAAAGTGTTTTTTCCACACAAATACAAGTGCAAAAGTGGTTTCCTGCACCAACACAAATGCGAAAAGTGGTTTTTCAACACTAACACAGTTGCGAAAAGTGGTTTTTCAACACTATCACAAGTGCAAAAAGTGTTTTTGCCACACTAATACAAGTGCAAAAGTGGTTTCCTGCACCAACACATGTGCGAAAAGTGGTTTTTCAACACTAACACAAGTGCGAAAAGTGGTTTTTCAACACTAACACAAGTGTGAAAAGTGTTTTTTCCACACTAATACAAGTGCAAAAGTGGTTTCCTGCACCAACACAAGTGCGAAAAGTGGTTTTTCAACACTAACACAAGTGCGAAAAGTGGTTTTTCAACACTAACACAAGTGCGAAAAGTGGTTTTTGAACACTATCACAAGTGCAAAAAGTGGTTTTCCACACTAATACAAGTGCAAAAGTGGTTTCCTGTACCAACACAAGTGCGAAAAGTGGTTTTTCAACACTAACACAAGTGCGAAAAGTGGTTTTTCAACACTAACACAAGTGCAAAAAGTGTTTTTTCCACACTAATACAAGTGCAAAAGTGGTTTCCTGCACCAACACAAGTGCGAAAGGTGGTTTTTCAACACTAACACAAGTGCGAAAAGTGGTTTTTCAACAGTAACACAAGTGCGAAAAGTGGTTTTTCCACACTAATACAAGTGCAAAAGTGGTTTCCTGCACCAACACAAGTGCAAAAAGTGGTTTTTCAACACTAACACAAGTGCAAAAAGTGTTTTTTCCACACTAATACAAGTGCAAAAGTGGTTTCCTGCACCAACACAAGTGCGAAAGGTGGTTTTTCAACACTAACACAAGTGCGAAAAGTGGTTTTTCAACAGTAACACAAATGCGAAAAGTGGTTTTTCCACACTAATACAAGTGCAAAAGTGGTTTCCTGCAAGAACACAAGTGCGAAAAGTGGTTTTTCAACACTAACACAAGTGCGAAAAGTGGTTTTTCAACACTATCACAAGTGCAAAAAGTGTTTTTTCCACACTAATACAAGTGCAAAAGTGGTTTCCTGCACCAACACAAGTGTGAAAAGTGGTTTTTCAACACTAACACAAGTGCGAAAAGTGGTTTTTCAACACTAACACAAGTGCGAAAAGTGTTTTTTCCACACAAATACAAGTGTAAAAGTGGTTTCCTGCACCAACACAAATGCGAAAAGTGGTTTTTCAACACTAACACAGTTGCGAAAAGTGGTTTTTCAACACTCTCACAAGTGCAAAAAGTGTTTTTGCCACACTAATACAAGTGCAAAAGTGGTTTCCTGCACCAACACATGTGCGAAAAGTGGTTTTTCAACACTAACACAAGTGCGAAAAGTGGTTTTTCAACACTAACACAAGTGCGAAAAGTGTTTTTTCCACACTAAAACAAGTGCAAAAGTGGTTTCCTGCACCAACACAAGTGCGAAAAGTGGTTTTTCAACACTAACACAAGTGCGAAAAGTGGTTTTTCAACACTAACACAAGTGTGAAAAGTGGTTTTTCAACACTAATACAAGTGCAAAAGTGGTTTCCTGCACCAACACAAGTGTGAAAAGTGGTTTTTCAACACTAACACAAGTGCAAAAAGTCTTTTTTCCACACTAATACAAGTACAAAAGTGGTTTCCTGCACCAACACAAGTGCGAAAGGTGGTTTTTCAACACTAACACAAGTGCGAAAAGTGGTTTTTCAACACTATCACAAGTGCAAAAAGTGTTTTTTCCACACTAATACAAGTACAAAAGTGGTTTCCTGCACCAACACAAGTGCGAAAAGTGGTTTTTCAACACTAACGCAAGTGCGAAAAGTGGTTTTTCAACACTAACACCAGGGCGAAAAGTGTTTTTTCCACACTAATACAAGTGCAAAAGTGGTTTCCTGCACCAACACAAGTGCGAAAAGTGGTTTTTCAACACTAACACAAGTGCGAAAAGTGGTTTTTCAACACTAACACAAGTGCAAAAAGTGTTTTTTCCACACTAATACAAGTGCAAAAGTGGTTTCCTGCACCAACACAAGTGCGAAAGATGGTTTTTCAACACTAACACAAGTGCGAAAAGTGGTTTTTCAACAGTAACACAAGTGCGAAAAGTGGTTTTTCAACACTAACACAAGTGTTAAAAGTGGTTTTTCCACACGAATACAAGTGCAAAAGTGGTTTCCTGCACCAACACAAGTGCGAAAAGTGGTTTTTCAACACTAACACAATTCCGAAAAGTGGTTTTTCAACACTATCACAAGTGCAAAAAGTGTTTTTTCCACACTAATACAAGTGCGAAAAGTGTTTTTTCCACATTAATACAAGAGCAAAAGTGGTTTCCTGCACCAACACAAGTGCGAAAAGTGGTTTTTCAACACAAACACAAGTGCGAAAAGTGGTTTTTCAACACTAACACAAGTGCGAAAAGTGGTTTTTCAACACTAACACAAGGGCAAAAAGTGGTTTTTCAACACTATCACAAGTGCAAAAAGTGTTTTTTCCACACTAATACAAGTACAAAAGTGGTTTCCTGCACCAACACAAGTGCGAAAAGTGGTTTTTCAACACTAACACAAGTGCGAAAAGTGGTTTTTCAACACTAACACAAGTGCGAAAAGTGTTTTTTCCACATTAATACAAGAGCAAAAGTGGTTTCCTGCACCAACACAAGTGCGAAAAGTGGTTTTTCAACACAAACACAAGTGCGAAAAGTGGTTTTTCAACACTAACACAAGTGCAAAAAGTGTTTTTTCCACACTAATACAAGTGCAAAAGTGGTTTCCTGCGCCAACACAAGTGCGAAAAGTGGTTTTTCAACACTAACACAAGTGCGAAAAGTGGTTTTTCAACACTAACACAAGTGCGAAAAGTGGTTTTTCAACACTAACACAAGTGCGAAAAGTGGTTTTACCACACTAATACAAATGCAAAAGTGGTTTCCTGCACCAACACAAGTGCGAAAAGTGGTTTTTCAACACTAACACAGTTGCGAAAAGTGGTTTTTCAACACTATCACAAGTGCAAAAAGTGTTTTTTCCACACTAATACAAGTGCAAAAGTGGTTTCCTGCACCAACACATGTGCGAAAAGTGGTTTTTCAACACTAACACAAGTGCGAAAAGTGGTTTTTCAACACTAACACAAGTGCGAAAAGTGTTTTTTCCACACTAATACAAGTGCAAAAGTGGTTTCCTGCACCAACACAAGTGCGAAAAGTGATTTTTCAACACTAACACAAGTGCGAAAAGTGGTTTTTCAACACTATCACAAGTGCAAAAAGTGTTTTTTCCACACTAATACAAGTGCAAAAGTGGTTTCCTGCACCAACACAAGTGCGAAAAGTGGTTTTTCAACACTAACACAAGTGCGAAAAGTGGTTTTTCAACACTAACACAAGTGCGAAAAGTGTTTTTTCCACACAAATACAAGTGCAAAAGTGGTTTCCTGCACCAACACAAATGCGAAAAGTGGTTTTTCAACACTAACACAGTTGCGAAAAGTGGTTTTTCAACACTATCACAAGTGCAAAAAGTGTTTTTGCCACACTAATACAAGTGCAAAAGTGGTTTCCTGCACCAACACATGTGCGAAAAGTGGTTTTTCAACACTAACACAAGTGCGAAAAGTGGTTTTTCAACACTAACACAAGTGCGAAAAGTGTTTTTTCCACACTAATACAAGTGCAAAAGTGGTTTCCTGCACCAACACAAGTGCGAAAAGTGGTTTTTCAACACTAACACAAGTGCGAAAAGTGGTTTTTCAACACTAACACAAGTGCGAAAAGTGGTTTTTGAACACTATCACAAGTGCAAAAAGTGGTTTTCCACACTAATACAAGTGCAAAAGTGGTTTCCTGCACCAACACAAGTGCGAAAAGTGGTTTTTCAACACTAACACAAGTGCGAAAAGTGGTTTTTCAACACTAACACAAGTGCAAAAAGTGTTTTTTCCACACTAATACAAGTGCAAAAGTGGTTTCCTGCACCAACACAAGTGCGAAAGGTGGTTTTTCAACACTAACACAAGTGCGAAAAGTGGTTTTTCAACAGTAACACAAGTGCGAAAAGTGGTTTTTCCACACTAATACAAGTGCAAAAGTGGTTTCCTGCACCAACACAAGTGCGAAAAGTGGTTTTTCAACACTAACACAAGTGCAAAAAGTGTTTTTTCCACACTAATACAAGTGCAAAAGTGGTTTCCTGCACCAACACAAGTGCGAAAGGTGGTTTTTCAACACTAACACAAGTGCGAAAAGTGGTTTTTCAACAGTAATACAAATGCGAAAAGTGGTTTTTCCACACTAATACAAGTGCAAAAGTGGTTTCCTGCACCAACACAAGTGCGAAAAGTGGTTTTTCAACACTAACACAAGTGCGAAAAGTGGTTTTTCAACACTATCACAAGTGCAAAAAGTGTTTTTTCCACACTAATACAAGTGCAAAAGTGGTTTCCTGCACCAACACAAGTGTGAAAAGTGGTTTTTCAACACTAACACAAGTGCGAAAAGTGGTTTTTCAACACTAACACAAGTGCGAAAAGTGTTTTTTCCACACAAATACAAGTGCAAAAGTGGTTTCCTGCACCAACACAAATGCGAAAAGTGGTTTTTCAACACTAACACAGTTGCGAAAAGTGGTTTTTCAACACTATCACAAGTGCAAAAAGTGTTTTTGCCACACTAATACAAGTGCAAAAGTGGTTTCCTGCACCAACACATGTGCGAAAAGTGGTTTTTCAACACTAACACAAGTGCGAAAAGTGGTTTTTCAACACTAACAGTAGTGTAATAATGTTGCTTCTGGGACACCTCCGTTTAACATGGGAAATCCCTATCTAATGTCATTTACCCCCTTGTCTTTTTCAAAAATCATAAACACCTCTATTTCTCCCACCCTCATCTTTATGAACCTTTTGTCTGTAGTACCTATCCTTAATGTTGTTCATTAGACCACTCAAACACTACAAATATTTGTTTTCTCTTATAGACCTATCATCCTTCTTCTACATATCATCTGGCAGATTAATCTTTGACCCATTCACTTCCATATTAATTCTTTCCCTCCCTCATTGACCCTAAACACCTATATTTCTCTCACCCTTTTCTTTACGAACCTTCTAACCTTTTGACATGCTATCCTTATTCATTAGACCACTTAAACACCTGTGATCCTTCTGACCTTATGGACCTTTTAACCTTTTACTCTTAATATCATCTGGTGAATATAACCCACTCAAACAACGACCCTACAAATATTTGTTTATGCGTGGGAAATAATTTAATTCTCCTACAACTCTCTTCACCATCTAATATATTAACAAAAAATATGTTTGAGTTTGGTTCTTTATTAAGATATTTTAACTGAGCTAAGATAAAATGGTAAACCTCCCTCAATGTTCTTGCTTGAGCGCCTCCAGTGCCACATACCATTTTTAAATTAAAGTATATATTTTCCTGACAACCATCAAAGTTTTCCGTCCACTCAAAAATATTTCCATCTTTTTTACCCAATTCACCGGTATTTAAATTAATTCTCTTATTTGTTTTGTGAACTTTTTTACCAGTTGCCTTTTCAATTATACCTATTTGATATTTTTCACATTCATTATGTTTTCCATTTATATACCAAGGTTGATTACACCTCCACTCTTTAGTCTGGTTGATACTTGGTTCTATCATTTATATAATAGTAAAAAAGGCGGCGGTAGCCCGTTAAAATCCCCAACCCCCCCCCCCCTTTTTAACTTATCACTTATATATATCTTATCACTTATATATATCTTATCACTTATATATATATCTTATCACTTATATACTTATATAACCATAAGGGAGACTATCAATTCCATTTTCTAAAATAAACCTCTTATCATCAAAAGCCCCCAATGCTTTCTTATTTATCTCTTCTGAATATAATTGATGTTTATAACTTCTTATTCCATTAATCTTTCTAAACTCTTCTTTCTTTGTTGTTAAACAGTTATAATAATCCTTAAAGTTTATTGTTTCTTTAATGACATTTTTCTTTACACCTTTTAATTTCTTATCAGTTTTTTCAACGTTATTCACAATGTATTTATAAGCATAAGCCTTTGACCTCAATCCCACAAATTCACTCATAACATTTCCTCCTAATTCATCCTTGAACTTTCCAATCACCTTTTTATTTTTAGAAGAGAACAACTCACTCTCTGGACTGTAATTACTCGTGTCATAGATATTAATGTCTCTTTTCATGTCTGAATAAACATCGTTGGTATTAATTTTCAAAATAAAACTATCTGTATCCATATAAAGTAGATTAACATCATTTTGATATTTCTTCCTCAAGTTATTATAAAAGTAATCATACATTAATGACTTTGATAAATCAAGAATTGTTGTCCCAATATAAATAGGTTTGTTCATTTCAATACTCTCTTTAATCAAATGGATCGCACAAAAGTTCTCAGTAAAGACCTCAGCTCGAGTAAAACTCGGTCTATTAATTAATTTTGATGCTTGTTCCCAAGATGTTGATAATCTGATATTTTGTCTTTTCCTCACATTCTCCATAGTCTTACCAAAGACCGCATTATTCATCAATTTATAAAAGTCTTTCTCAAAATCTGTTTTTGACTCTGTTCTTCTTTGTGTATTAAAATCAATGTACCCCTTTAACCAATGACTTTGATTGAACTTTAGAACCCTATGGATCTTCTCTACTCTTAGACCTTTTGATAAATATTGTCGCAAATTTCTTTGGTGTAGAACATAATTTTTCTTGTTATATAATGTAGTAAGTAATTTTTCTGTTGATTCACCTATATCAAACGATCGTTGATAATCACTCAACCATTCTTTCTTTGGACTTTCTTTCTCACAAGCAAATGGGAGATCTTTGTGTAGGTTATGGAGTTCCTCTGGATATTTTAAATCAATTTCAAAATAATAACCAACTTTTTCTTCATCCAATTCTTTTTGTGTAGAGATACATACATCTTGTAAAACGTTTTTGTAGTCTTTTTCCTTTACCCATCTAAGTTTTCCATAAGGAAGAGCCTGAGACATTGCCCAGCCATACAGGTTGTTCGCGTCATAGTACATCAAGTAAGAACTCTCTTTCGTTGGATCATAATTTGGAAGATATTTGTTATTTGCTTTTGCGTATCTACTCGAGCAGACTTGTGAAATTCCACCTCTTTTTGCCTTTTCAATCATCAAAAGCATATCAACATCGGTTATCAAATCCAAATCTTGTTTTGTCATTTTCAACATCGCACTCCAGGCCAATCCAGGTGCTGTGTAGTAGTGAGCAGGATCCAATCCATATCCAGTGCGACAAACAGATCTAAAGGCTTCAAATACATCGGCCAATAAAAGCACATCAGTTTTGAGATACAAATCGTGATACTCGCCAAGATTCTTGATGTTATATTTTTCCCAAACATTTTGTGCGTGTACATAATCTTTATCAGATATATGACTATTATTTAATTTGTTATATAAATTTTCTTTTGAAGGAAGTTGTGTTTCATTGAATCTCTCAAATGAGTCCATATAGTCATAGGGGTAAATTCCCTTTTGTGTTAGAAAATCTTTATCTAAAAAATACTCTGAAAGACATGGAAACTCTTTTAGATTTTGAACCAAGTTAGCCAATGGACTTGCCATGAATTTAAATGTATCAAGAAATCTGATATGAGTAATAGGAGATGTGTGAATTGTTTTTGTGAATGAAATGTATTTCTGATCCGTGTTTGGAATTGCTGAGATACTTCCAGAAGTCTTTGAGAGTTCCTTGATAAATAGATGTGTATCATAATGAGCGTTGTTATGAAGAAAGACAGGAATGAAAGAGGGGAGTTGATAATTAATATTACAACTTTGATGAGCCGGACCTCTATATTTACCAGTGAGATGACAATGGTCTCTAACCTTTAGACCTTTACCAATTTTCTCCTCACAAATATGACAGACATTGTTTTTTATAAATTCCCTTTTTTCTTTACTTGTTAAGGACATTGGTTTATTGGTTTCTCTCATTATCTTGGTTAATCGAACACAGTCTTTTTCTAGTCGTTTCACAAACTCCTCTGGGGTATTTGAGCCTCTATACATCTCTAACTTGTTATATTTATCACCAACGGATGATTTGATATAATAACAAAAACCACAAGGAGTATGTTTTTGATATTTATTTGTGTATGATTCTTTTGGATCTTGAGAAGCAGTATCAATTTTTTCTAAAATACTTTCAAAATCAGCATATATAACAAATGGATGTTTGATCTTTTTATTTTCATCTTTGAATGTGATCTTTGAGCCTTCTTTAGGCATATTGATTACCGTTGATTTATGTTCGCCACAATAATTTGAATGTTTATCTAATCTTTCTTGTGAATTGAAGAAGTTAAGACAACGCAAACAAATATATATTTTATTTGTTCTCTTACAGACTTGTGGTTTTATTAATTTAGCAATATCTTTGATGTATGTATAATGTGAATTTTCGTCTGAATTAAAATATAGAAGATTAATATGAGTTTGTTTACAATTGTCAGAAAGCTTTAAAACCTGAATGTTGTTTGTTTCTGTTAGACCATAAACATTAACTGATAAATTATTCATCTTTTCAAATTTAGGAATATCATTTAAAGTCATCGGAAACTTTAGATCTTTCGTATTTAATGTATTCTCATATTTTTTATAATGAGATACTCTTTCATCATGAAAATGTGGAGGATGTAAGTGTGCTAAAATAGACCAGAGAAAACATTTATTGTCTTTATTTTTGATATTGATAACTGCTTTTCTATTTTTGATAACACTGGGTAAATCAATGTAAGAAGAAGCTTTTAGAGGATCTGATTTAAGAATATGAATGTCTATGTAAATAATTTTTCCTATATTGAATCCACTTCCTACGATTGAATTATCCACATCTTGCTCTTGTTTAATAAGTTCATCATAGACTCCTGATGTTTTAAAATCTTGATATGAAGATATAAAGTGTGGCTCAGTTCTCATGTATGGTGCATCTATAACTCCTTCATCCTTTGTCATTTCTAATTTTACTCCCATATAAAATTTAAGTGGTTTCATTTCCTTTAGTGTTTTTTCAATCAACGTTTGAACAGCAGGTTTAACTATTTCTACAGCATCAACTATAGACTCTGGTTCAGGAGGTTTGAAGTTAAAGACTCTTATTTTAATATGTCCTTTGAATGCTCCATCAGAGTTTTTAGTTGTGATAAAATTTGATAAATGTAGATTTGTTTTAAGATGTATTTTGAAGCCTTTCTTGAGGATATTTTTATTACATGTAGAACAGTGTTTTGTTTCAGGTGGAAGAGGGGAAAGTTTGTTTAAAATGTTGTATGTATGTTTTGCGGTGAGAATATGTTGTTTATAATATTTTACTTCCTTCTCGCAAGTATCACAATAAACCATATTTATAGCGTGAGAAAACGTGGTGTTTTATATATATCACTGTGCTTAAAATAAAACACTTTTGAGCTTTACAGCTCCGTTTTATATATATCGCTGTGCTTAAACTAAAACACTTTTTCACTCAGAATCATCTAAGTCATAACTATCACATGAATACTCAGAATCATACTCAGAGTCATCAATAAAGCTACTCTCATAACTATCATTTGAGCACAAACTATTAGTATCATAACTATCATCTGTGTTCAATGAAATACTATCATCACCATCGTCCAAGTTCAATGAAATACTATCATCACTATCGTCTGAGTTCAATGAAATAGTAAAATCTTCACTGCTGTATTGACTCATATTTAATTAGCAAGAAAAATATTCCCATCAATATCTATATACTTTCTTTCATTAACAGATTCAATCTCTACAATTTTTATATCAAAAGTTATCTTTAAATAATCTCTAACTATCATAGAACGAAATGACATTTCACCAGAAATATTAACATCATTCATTTTACTTAGATCTACACCCTTTGGATTATTAAAGAAAATACAAATGTCTCCTCTAGAATTATTAATGGTCTTATCATTCTTTTTCAAAGTATCGTGGTCAATCACTTTTTCAAGCTTTGAATAAATTGCCAGGAGTAGAGGAGAAACTTTTGTTAGATTTACTTTAATGGATGTCTTTCCAGGTATAGTTAGAGCTCTTCCTTTAAATGAAATAGAGGGGCTCATGTTATTTTCCATAACTGGTTTTACCCAAAAATTTCCATATTTATCTTTGTTCAATTTAACATCTTTGACATATTTTTCTATATCTTCCACCGAAGTAGAGATTGATTGAAATTTGTCTTTTGTGCTTTGAAACATTGTATTTATTAATGAATAAACTTGCGTTTAGTTTAAGTAAAAATTTACCACATAAATATGATAAGTTCTGAAGGATATTTAGAATTTCCAGACTCTCCATATGATAAATTAGAGAATTGTCCGGCTTGTGATAGAGTGGGGCTTAATGATGAGGATTCATATAAACAATGTTTATTCTGTGATTATATTCTAATTAATGATAATAAGAAATATAAAAAAACATATAACTCTTTTAAATTAGAACCAAAAATGAATTACTTTACAAGATTAATAAGAGAGATGAATGTTAAGCATTATGGTGATAATACACCATTTCTTACAAGGAAAGAGACTCTTTGTATTGAGGAAATGTATAAGGGTTTAATGATATTTATTATTCAAAATAATTTTAATGGAAATGTTAATACAAGATACTACATAAATAAAATAATGAATTATTTTGAAATTAAACCCGAACTCAGGATAAAATATAGAGTTTCTAAAATAGCTCAAAAAAAGTTGGATGACTTGTTTTCCAAATATATAAATGAATGATTTTTTACCCGTTTGGGAAAATAAGATAAAATTTAATAACCATAAAAACATTCCAAATTCATTGAGATGTCTAATAGTTGGTTCAAGCGGATGTGGGAAAACCTGTTTACTTTTAAAGATGCTCCTTGGTCCTAATTTTTTAGATTATGATAATTTAATAATTTTTACAAAGTCAAGTTTTCAACCCGAGTATCAACTACTCTCACAGGGTTTTAATGCAGGTCTTAAAAAGGAAGACATTATCGGTTTATTTAAACTTCAAAACAAACTGAATGATTATAATATTGAAGATATAATACAATTATTTTGTGATACACAGAAATCAAAATCGAAACCCATAACTTGTATTCTCAGTGATAATACGGATGATATACCTTCACCTCAAGATTTAGATAAATCAAAAAAGAACCTCGTCATCTTTGATGATTGTGTTAATGAGAGAAACCAAACAGTAATGGATAGCTACTATACAAGAGGGAGACATTCTTCTTGTAATTGTATATATCTTAGTCAATCATATTTTCAACTCCCTCGACGCTCAATAAGAAACAATGCCAATACTTTTATTTTATTTAAGTTAAATTCAATAGATGTAAATAATTTTTGGAGAGATAATTGCTCTACGTTATGTAGTAAAAAAGAATTTGAAAATTATATGAAACACACGATTGGAAAATATAAATATATTGTTGTGAAACAAGATGAGATACTAAATGATATTTTTCAATAAATAAATACAGAAAATGAATACCGAAGAAAGAGAAAGAAAGTTTAAGGAACATCAACAATTAGTTTCAAAAGTTGTTAAACAACAGGAAGAGATAAAGAAGAAACGGAGACAGAAACTAACTGGTGAAGAAGCCTTTGAAAGAAAACAAGAGAAATTCTTTAAACCACTTTTGAAAACTCAACACTCACCTACAGTTCCCACGGTAGAATTTACTCCGAAAAAACTTCAAATGCTCAAAGATTTTAGTCAGATAACAAAACAAGAACTTGGTGAATTAGAATATGATGACGAGGGATTATTTCGGAAACTTGAGCAGGTAAATCAACCCCCTAATTATGTTGTGGAAGCTCTTCAAAACAATGAATATTCGGCGGGTTCAAAAACCAGAGCAGGTCTCATTCCAACAGAAGAACCAGCAGTGTTTCATCTTGTGGAAGAAAAGGTATTGATATTTAATGATGAATTGATGTTCTTGAGTTCTACTCAACCAAATGTTAAATTAACTCCAAGATTAATGTTTCTTCTAACAAACCCCGGATTCAGCGGTTCAAAATATTTTGAGGAACCACTTGATATGGAAAGAGAGGAAGATAGGGTATATATTGAGTTGTTAAATACACTTGATTATGGAGTTTCTGTTGCTGGTAAAAGTAAGAAGAATGAGAAGGAGAAACATATTATTGATGCTTTAAGTAAGCTTGGTTCGGGTGTTAGTTTTCTTCCAAATGACCCATCACAATTAGTTAATAGGCTATTATTGTTATTAGGTAGTAAGAAGGCTGGAAACAACAATTGTTTTAATGAATCCTCAGCCATTTTAGATCAGTTGATGAACATGAAAATAATTAATAAATGTCAATACAAAGATATTTTATTAGATATTAAATAAGATGAGAAGCACAATTCTTAGTTTTAATTTCACAACGAGCGATTACACAGCTTCATTCCCTTACCCACTACAACTTGACCCCCTTACCTCATATGAGGCATCTTTGTTGTCAATGGAAACTTACAATACCCTTTTTAATATCACAGAGAAAAACAACAAGTTTAGTTATAATCCAGGCACTGCCTACAAAACTATAACTGTTTCACCTGGAGCTTACGAGATTTCTCAAATATCTTCAGAAGTCTCTCGCCTTATGAAAGAAAAAGGTGATGAACCAAAAAATATTGTAATAGATATTCAAACACACACTTCAAAATCAACTATTAAACTGAAAAATAATTATAAAGTTGATTTCACGATTGAAAATTCGTTCAGAGAGCTATTGGGTTTCTCTTCAAAAAAGATTGAAAATAACGGGACGTTTTACAGTGATAATGTTATCCAAATATCCTCCGGTATAAATTCAGTATTAATTCATTGTGATTTGATTGATGGTGCTTATAACGATGGAATAAGAACAAATACAATATTTTCATTCAGTGCATACTCAACCCCGATTGGTTATAAATTTAATATGGAACCAAAAAATCTTGTCTATTTACCTGTGTCAGGAAAAACCATATACAGAGTAAATTTTAGGATAACCGACCAAGATAATCGTATGATATCCTTTAATGATGAAATTATATCCATCAGAATTCACCTACGTGAAGTTTTTCAATAAATAAATAATGGTTATTGTAAGAAAACACGAGTTGGGAAAATATAAAATAATTACAGGGGAGGGCATGTTCCTTTCACCAGACTATACAAGGTATGTGGGTAAAGGATATTATAAACCTAAGAGACAACGGGGTGTGGGTCATCAATTTCGAAATAAAGGAGATGGGATAATTGATACTCTAATGGGTATTGGTTCAACCATTCTTAAACATAAAGACCTAATTGGTTCAACTGCTTCTCTCATGGGAAATGTAGCAGGTGTTGTAAAGAGTATAAAAGATGCTCAAAAGGAGTCCCATAAATTACAAGCAATCAAAGAAATAAAAAAAGGTAAAACTCAACTATCTTCACAAGAACGACAAAAAATCATTAAAATACTTGGGTCAGGGTTTCAACAATTTTAATGCTATATAAATACAAGTATGGAAGCGATTGATAGTATCTATGATTTGGATGATACGATTATCATTTCAAACTCCACTAAAAAGGAAGACTATTTTAAGGTAAATGCTATAACAGGAACAGACTGGAATTCAAACGGAACAAAAAGTTTTGAAATAAATAATCAACAAACTTACTTGAATATAGCTGATAGTTTCTTGCTGTGTAAATTTAAATTCACTAAGGCTGCGAATAATACTAATGCTACACTCGTAAATGATTTCTTCTGGAAAATGTTTGACAGTGTCCGCCTGTATATTGGAACACAAGAGGTTGAAGCGGTTGATTATGTCTCTGCTACATCTGAAATGATGAAATTTACACTATATTCGTTTAGTGATAGAATGGGTAAGGGAGCTGTTGAGGGTTTTATTCCTGACATGTCAACGGGTACAAACGCAGACCCTGGTTATAGTCAAAGGAAGTCAATGTATAATGATGACGCAAAAGCTGAGAATAGTTTTACCGTAGCAGTACCTCTGAAAGGTATATTTGGATTTTGTGATTATGATAAAGTTTTGTATGGGCTTAAAATTAGATTTCAACTACAAAGGAATGATAATGTAAATAGATTGCTTTTTGGGGATGAAAATGCTTTTGGAGAAAATAATAAATTTGTTATTAATGATTTGTGTTGGTATATCAATGAATATACTCCTAATCTTAAAACGGAGGAGATGTTAAATAGAAGACTTAACTCAAAGAAACCGCTAAATGTATCATACCTTAAAAGAAGATGTCAACACGTTAAACTGGAACACACTACCTACACTTGGAATTTGGGTGTTCTTGAAGGAAAGCCACGATACCTATGGCTCATTTTTAAAAAACCAGATGGAGAGGAGGGTACTAATAAGAATAATGCGCTGAGTGATAATGCTAAGGTGAAACAACTTCGGGTTTCTCTTGATGGCACATTTTATCCGCGAGATAGATTGGAAATTGATTGGGAAAAAAATGATTATGCGGAAGCCTACAAGTCCTACCAAAAAGTGTGTGAAAGTAATGGTAATAATGATCCTATTTTGGATATGGTTGCATTTAAAGGTTTATATACAATCTACGCAATTGACCTGAGTTCTCAAAAGGAAACTATAAAGTCTAATCGAGTGGATACTTCTCTATACATTGAAAGAGGGGAGAATGAAGAAGTTGATGCTTATTGTTTGCTTTTGGAGGAAACAGAATTACAGATTAATACAGATAATGGTGTTATGATTAATATCACATAGGTTTTTTCTCATAAATAAATGGTAGGGGTATATGTTAATCAAATCAATCTTAATAAATTAACATCTTGTATTCAAAATCAAAAGCCTTGTATTATTAATGTTAATACAATTCAAAGAAAAGGAGCTGTAAGAATTGATGTTTTACTCACACACACACAAGTAAAAACACTAAATGATGTTGGATCACTTAAAATTAAAATGACGAAACCTATGTTAAAGAAATATTCAATAGACGAGTCAAGAGGAGGATTTCTCCCGTTTCTAATTCCTTTATTTGCTGGTTTAAGTGCGGCGGGAGCATTGACTGGTGGTATTTCAGCAGCGGTAAAAACTGCTAACGAAAGGAAGGCACAACTAAAAGCTCAAAAAGAATTGGAAAGACATAACAAGGAGTTGGAGAAACAAATTAGTGGAAGTGGTGTAATTGTAGATTTTGCTCAAAAACTTGAAAGTCTACCTGATAAAGCTAGATTGTTGGTTGGTGATATGCTTTCCTCTATCGCTCAAGCGGGTGTTAAACTAACTAAACGGGGTAATGGATTGTATCTTTCTCATAAATAAATGGATAAATGGTTTAAACAATTTGGAAAGAATACAACGTCAAATATAGAACTAGCCAAGTATTGTAAAACACTAAAAATTGATAATGTGGTAATCTGTATGAGAGATGAATTAATACATATAAATAAGAATACAAAGAATATTATTATGAATTTAGACACACAGAATGGTTCTCATTGGGTTTGTATTCATAATAGTCAGGATAAATATTATTTTGATAGTTATGGTATGCCACCACCTGTTGAAGTAATACAATTCTTACAGAATGGTGTTTATCAAACATTTCAAGTTCAAGAAATTAATTCTAAATGTTGTGGTCAATTATGTTTATATGTATTATTTCAACTCAACAATAATGAAAATTTTTATGATATCATTTTTAATCTAATATAAATGACTTATGTTGGAAAAGATGGTTCTATCTTTGGAAAATCCTCTCAGGATATTGATTTATCAAATTATTATACAAAGGCACAGGCTGAACGACAAAAATATAGTGTAAGTAAAAATATTAATATGAAGAATACTTATAAATTAATCAATTATCCAAACCCTACAGATGCGAATGACTTAATTAGATTAAGTGATTTATCACAATATATATTTTTAAAGAAAACAGCATGTTTTGTGAAATAAGTAAAATTTACAACCACAACACCTGGTTATACTGACCATACACCTTTCCTCATTGAATTTAACTACCTGCTTACAATTGAATTTTATAAAGAAGGACATTTAGTTAATATGCGAATTAATAAATGGGGGTATGATATGCCTGATTTAGGGTATAATTGGTCTTTTTCAATAAACATAGAAGACCTACATGATTTAAATCAGTCTCGTAAAGAAGAATATTATCCACTTGGTGAGGATAAGGATTTATGTGGAAGTACAATTAGTAAACAACAAATACGTGATTTTAAGAAAAGAAAAATATATGATAGTATAGCGATGGTTCGCATGACAAAGAAGGAAGGTAATGAGATAAGGATAGAAAGCCGAGGAATACAAACCGATTTGGTAGTGGGAAGATGGGGTGGTATTACCTGTCATAATATTAATCTCACATATATTTCTGATACATAAATGGCAGGAAGAAGACTACAAGAGAATTATAATTTTTGTATTCAAGGATACCTACAAGAAAAGGGTGCTCGGTATTACATACCTTATGATTTGGAGCATATACATGGGAATTTTGTCATTAAAAACTGGCCTTATACTGATATTGTTAAACCCACAAATAGAGACTTGTTTAAAATATTAAATAAAAATGAACTTCTCAAAGTTATGAAATATAAAACTCTTTTAGAAATCGTCAACAAATCTTATTGGTATCCTATTATGAGAAAAATAATTATAGATACAAGAATATCTCAAAATCCAGATGAGTATATGTATAATATTCTTTGGGGTTCAAACTCAAGGGTAGCAAGGGATGAGGAAGGAGTTGAAGAAGAGAAGGAGGAAAGAGAGAAAAAGGAGAAGGAGGAAAGGGAGAGGGAGGAGAAGGAGGAGAGGGAGAAAAAGGAGGAGAAGGAGGAGAGGGAGAAAAATGAGAAGGAGGAAAGGGAGAAAAGGGAGAAGGAGGAAAGGGAGAAAAGGGAGAAAAAGGAGAAGGAGGAGAGGGAGAAAATGGAGGAGGAGGAGAGGGAGCAAAGAGAGAGGGAGGAAAAATATAAAAAGATGGAAATCATTGAGATTCATAAAAGATTGAGTGTATTAAAGCAAATAAATCAATCTCAACGCACCGAAGAGGAAATTAAAGAATTAACAACTCTTATGAAGATAATGGTTTCAAAAATAAGAACGTCAATGTCTTCAATT
The DNA here is from genome assembly GCF_964187855.1 of Myxine glutinosa. Lineage (NCBI taxonomy): Eukaryota > Metazoa > Chordata > Myxini > Myxiniformes > Myxinidae > Myxine > Myxine glutinosa. The sequence continues at coordinate 35,891 of NW_027618672.1, forward strand.
TCAGGGAGGAGATTTAAACGAGAAAGTGGTGAAGAAGAAGAAGAAGAAGAAGGAAAAGATTATGTGATTGATGATGTTGGTGTCATTGACTTTAGTTAGTTTTTATTTGTAAATAAATGGAGGAGAGAGTGAAGGCATTCCTTAGGATTCTTTATGTTTTAAAAATAAAGATTGAAATGTATATGTTGAAAACCAAAAAGGTTTTGATACTCTGTCGGAATTTTTCTGATAAATAAATATGAGTTATTGTCTCAAATGTAAAAAGAAAACTAAATCTAAAAATATCTCTTATGTTAAAGCTAAAAATAATAGAGTTTATCAAAAAGGAATATGTCAAGTGTGTGGCTCTAAAAAGTGCCAATTCATCTCTCCTAAAAGAGGAGGAGACATACAAAAGTTTCTGTCAGGAAGTAAATTTACAACAACTGGAATTCCAGGGGAATTACACCTTCCAGGGTATTCTTTCTGTGGTCCAGGAACAAACTTGGATAAAAGATTAGATGAGGCTGACAATCCTAAACCTTGGTCTAAACCTACAAATAGGGTTGACGAAGTGTGTATGAAGCATGATATTGCTTATGGGAAAACCACTACGTTGACTGAAAAACATAAAGCCGACAGCGAAATGTTGTATAATTTGTCTTTGATACAAAATCCAACGTTGAGAGAGAAAGTTGATAGGTTTATTGTGAGAAATTTGATAAATGCTAAATTGAAACTTGGTCTTGGTTATTCCTCAAAAAACTATTAGGCTCTAATGATGCCATCAAGACTGAGGAGCTTTTGGCTGAAGAATTACACAAACCTATAATCACAAAGTTTAAAAGAAGGAAGGTTTATTCTAAATACACTGACCACATATGGTCCGCTGATTTAATTGAATTGAATAATGACAGGGGATACAGGTATGCTTTAACCGTTATTGATTTGAGGAGTAGATTTGCCTGGGTTGTCCCTTTAAAAAATAAAAGGGGTGATACTTTAATGTTAGCCTTTAAGCTAATATTTGATCGGGATAAAAGGAAACCAAAGAAGTTATGGACTGATGAGGGAACAGAGTTCTATAACAAAATATTCATGAAATTTCTTAAGGGGAAGGGTATTAAATTATACAGCACCTTTAATGAAGGAAAGGCAGTTGTTATTGAGCGTTTTAATCGTACTTTAAAAGAGAAATTATATAAAAAATTCACACAACTCGGTTCTCAAAAATGGGTGTATTTAATTCAGGATATTGTAGATAATTACAATAATACAGTTCATTCATCAACACAATCAAAACCATCAGAAACATTTACAAAATTAGAATATGAAAAGGAGATTAATTTGAGAAAGCCCAAGTTTAAAGTTGGTGATATTGTAAGGATATACAAATGGAAAAGCCATTTTGAGAAAGGTTATACACAAAAATGGACTAATGAATTATTTATAATCGTTGATGTAATGGCTACAAACCCTTGGACTTACAAATTAAATGATATAAATCGAGAAGAAATCTTGGGTTCATTTTACTCACAAGAATTACAAAAAACACAAGTAAGCAGCTAATACCCTTGAAAATAATAAATAAATAAATAAAATGTAATGGGGATACGTTTTTAAATCTGTGAACCCCAAACACAGAATCCCACAACTTTTTAGTTGGGGCTTAACTTTTGTGTGTGTATAATGGGGATACGTTTTTAAATCTGTGAACCCCAAACACAGAATCCCACAACTTTTTAGTTGGGGCTTAACTTTTGTGTGTGTATAATGGGGATACGTTTTTAAATCTGTGAACCCCAAACACAGAATCCCACAACTTTTTAGTTGGGGCTTAACTTTTGTGTGTGTATAATGGGGATACGTTTTTAAATCTGTGAACCCCAAACACAGAATCCCACAACTTTTTAGTTGGGGCTTAACTTTTGTGTGTGTGTGTATGTGCGAGTGAGTCATAATAATATACAAACCCTAACCCAACCCAAGCCCTAACCCAACCCCATCCCTAACCCAAACCCATCCCTAACCCAACCCATCCCTAACCCAACCCCATCCCTAACCCAACCCCATCCCTAACCCAACCCCATCCCTAACCCAACCCCATCCCTAACCCAACCCCATCCCTAACCCAACCCCAACCCTAACCCAACCCCATCCCTAACCCAACCCCATCCCTAACCCAACCCATCCCTAACCCTCACATTCAAAATCCCAACCCTAACCCAATCCCATCCCTAACCCAACCCCAACCCTAACCCTCACATTCAAAATCCCAACCCTAACCCAACCCATCCCTAACCCAACCCCATCCCTAACCCAACCCCATCCCTAACCCAACCCCAACCCTAACCCTCACATTCAAAATCCCAACCCTAACCCAACCCCATCCCTAACCCTCACATTCAAAATCCCACCCAAACCCTAACATAATCTTTCTTTTCTTCTTTTTTAAATACGTATTTTTTTTTTTTTTTCCTCTTCCTCCAATTCTGTCTTTCAAGGCTTTTAAGTTTGAAGAAGTAGAAATGGGAAGAAAGAATTTTCCAGCATTTTCTTCCTCGAACTTTCTTGATATTGCTTAAATCAAGCGTCATTAAATAAAGAACATTGTTCATTGCTTTAGAATCCAAAGAGTCTCCAAGAGGAACCCCACAGGTAGAGTCTCCAAAATAAAACCAACTTTCCAAGTTCCCAAGGTATAACCACATTCCTGTTGAGCCTCCAAGATAGGTATCACATTCCGAGTCATCAAAACAAAACCCCCATTCCGAGTCTCCAAAAATATAACCATCTTTCCAAGTCCCCAAGGTAAAACCACAATTTTCAGAAATATTGGGGGTTTCCGTGATAAGTCTCACATAGTATAACTGCGGACCATCAGGGAAAACTTCCCTTTCCCAATTTTTTAGGGTTTCTATGATGTGTCTCACATAGTATAACTGCGGACCATCAGGGAGAATTCCCATTTCACAATTTTTTAGGGTTTCTATGATGTGTCTCACATAGTATAACTGCGGACCATCAGGGAGAACTCTCCTTGCCCAATTTTTTAGGGTTTCTATGATGTGTCTCACATAGTATAACTGCGGACCATCAGGGAGAATTCCCATTTCACAATTTTTTAGGGTTTCTATGATGTGTCTCACATAGTATAACTGCGGACCATCAGGGAGAACTCTCCTTGCCCAATTTTTTAGGGTTTCTATGATGTGTCTCACATAGTATAACTGCGGACCATCAGGGAGAACTCTCCTTGCCCAATTTTTTAGGGTTTCTATGATGTGTCTCACATAGTATAACTGCGGACCATCAGGGAGAACTCTCCTTGCCCAATTTTTTAGGGTTTCTATGATGTGTCTCACATAGTATAACTGCGGACCATCAGGGAGAACTCTCCTTGCCCAATTTTTTAGGGTTTCTATGATGTGTCTCACATAGTATAACTGCGGACCATCAGGGAGAACTCTCCTTGCCCAATTTTTTAGGGTTTCTATGATGTGTCTCACATAGTATAACTGCGGACCATCAGGGAGAACTCTCCTTTCCCAATTTTCAGAAATTTGTGGGTCTCCAATGTATGACTTGTATTCTGGCTCATCAAGGTAGAACTTGTTCAGTGGGTTTTGTTTTGATAACTCACAACAAGTATCATCATGGTAAAACTCTTTTTCAGGATTTTGTGGATCTCCAAGGTATAACTCTTTGGCTGGGTCATCAAGGTAGAACTCGTTCTGGGGGTCTTGGTTGTTCAAAATGTCTTCAAACAAAAAAATAACTTCATCCCAAGTTGTGTTAAAAGCAGAATTTTCATTTCGTATCTCAGATACAATTTCCTGTGAAAGAAAATAACAATGTATTAATTTAATACAATATTTTTTATTTGTATAAATCAAGCTCTATGAATATTAAAATAAACTTTGTTAACTCTTACACGAGTCTCATCTTAAAAAAAAAAAAAAAAAAAAAAAAAAAATTAAATAAATAAATAAATAAATAAACAAACTTACCTCCATTGATAAGAGGTTCGAGTCCAGTTCATCAATCTGAAGGTTGAGTTCTACACAGGTAGTAGGACTCCATGGAATAGCAAAGTTATCCCATTCCATTTCGGCATAGTAGTCCATTCTCAAGTGAAGCAGAAAGCGTGTTTGAAAAAGCCTGTGTGGTCGGTGCCTTTTATAAGGACTGGGTGTGTCTTCCTGTGGAAATTCCCTGGGCGTGTCTTAACTGGAAATGATGTGATGGAAATTCCCTGAAAATGATGTAATGTATTACCTGGAAATGATACAATGCTGAAGAGTTTATAAAGTGGGTGGGACTTAGCAAAAGTGGGAGGAGCTTAGCAAAAGTGGGCGGGGCTTAGTAAAAAGTGGGCGTGGCTTAACAAAAAGTGGGCAGGGCTTAGTAAAAAAATGGGCGTGGTTTACCAAAAAGTGGGCGGAGCTTACCAAAAAATGGTATGTGGCACTGGAGGCGCTCAAGCAAGAACATTGAGGGAGGTTTACCATTTTATCTTAGCTCAGTTAAAATATCTTAATAAAGAACCAAACTCAAACATATTTTTTGTTAATATATTAGATGGTGAAGAGAGTTGTAGGAGAATTAAATTATTTCCCACGCATAAACAAATATTTGTAGGGTCGTTGTTTGAGTGGGTTATATTCACCAGATGATATTAAGAGTAAAAGGTTAAAAGGTCCATGAGGTCAGAAGGATCACAGGTGTTTAAGTGGTCTAATGAATAAGGATAACATGTCAAAAGGTTAGAAGGTTCGTAAAGAACAGGGTGAGAGAAATATAGGTGTTTAGGGGCAATGAGGGAGGGAAAGAATTAATATGGAAGTGAATGGGTCAATGTTTGAGTGGGTCAAAGATTAATCTGCCAGATGATATGTAGAAGAAGGATGATAGGTCTATAAGAGAAAACAAATATTTGTAGTGTTTGAGTGGTCTAATGAACAACATTAAGGATAGGTACTACAGACAAAAGGTTCATAAAGATGAGGGTGGGAGAAATAGAGGTGTTTATGATTTTTGAAAAAGACAAGGGGGTAAATGACATTAGATAGGGATTTCCCATGTTAAACGGAGGTGTCCCAGAAGCAACATTATTACACTACTACTAACACAAGTGCGAAAAGTGTTTTTTCCACACTAATACAAGTGCAAAAGTGGTTTCCTGCACCAACACAAGTGCGAAAAGTGGTTTTTCAACACTAACACAAGTGCGAAAAGTGGTTTTTCAACACTAACACAAGTGTGAAAAGTGGTTTTTCAACACTAATACAAGTGCAAAAGTGGTTTCCTGCACCAACACAAGTGTGAAAAGTGGTTTTTCAACACTAACCAAAGTGCAAAAAGTGTTTTTTCCATACTAATACAAGTGCAAAAGTGGTTTCCTGCACCAACACAAGTGCGAAAGGTGGTTTTTCAACACTAACACAAGTGCGAAAAGTGGTTTTTCAACAGTAACACAAATGCGAAAAGTGGTTTTTCCACACTAATACAAGTGCAAAAGTGGTTTCCTGCACCAACACAAGTGCGAAAAGTGGTTTTTCAACACTAACACAAGTGCGAAAAGTGGTTTTTCAACACTATCACAAGTGCAAAAAGTGTTTTTTCCACACTAATACAAGTGCAAAAGTGGTTTCCTGCACCAACACAAGTGTGAAAAGTGGTTTTTCAACACTAACACAAGTGCGAAAAGTGGTTTTTCAACACTAACACAAGTGCGAAAAGTGTTTTTTCCACACAAATACAAGTGCAAAAGTGATTTCCTGCACCAACACAAGTGCGAAAAGTGGTTTTTCAACACTAACACAGTTGCGAAAAGTGGTTTTTCAACACTATCACAAGTGCAAAAAGTGTTTTTGCCACACTAATACAAGTGCAAAAGTGGTTTCCTGCACCAACACATGTGCGAAAAGTGGTTTTTCAACACTAACACAAGTGCGAAAAGTGGTTTTTCAACACTAACACAAGTGCGAAAAGTGTTTTTTCCACACTAATACAAGTGCAAAAGTGGTTTCCTGCACCAACACAAGTGCGAAAAGTGGTTTTTCAACACTAACACAAGTGCGAAAAGTGGTTTTTCAACACTAACACAAGTGTGAAAAGTGGTTTTTCAACACTATCACAAGTGCAAAAAGTGGTTTTCCACACTAATACAAGTGCAAAAGTGGTTTCCTGCACCAACACAAGTACGAAAAGTGGTTTTTCAACACTAACACAAGTGCGAAAAGTGGTTTTTCAACACTATCACAAGTGCAAAAAGTGTTTTTTCCACACTAATACAAGTACAAAAGTGGTTTCCTGCACCAACACAAGTGCGAAAAGTGGTTTTTCAACACTAACGCAAGTGCGAAAAGTGGTTTTTCAACACTAACACCAGGGCGAAAAGTCTTTTTTCCACACTAATACAAGTGCAAAAGTGGTTTCCTGCACCAACACAAGTGCGAAAAGTGGTTTTTCAACACTAACACAAGTGCGAAAGGTGGTTTTTCAACACTAACACAAGTGCAAAAAGTGTTTTTTCCACACTAATACAAGTGCAAAAGTGGTTTCCTGCACCAACACAAGTGCGAAAGATGGTTTTTCAACACTAACACAAGTGCGAAAAGTGGTTTTTCAACAGTAACACAAGTGCGAAAAGTGGTTTTTCAACACTAACACAAGTGTTAAAAGTGGTTTTTCCACACGAATACAAGTGCAAAAGTGGTTTCCTGCACGAACACAAGTGCGAAAAGTGGTTTTTCAACACTAACACAATTCCGAAAAGTGGTTTTTCAACACTATCACAAGTGCAAAAAGTGTTTTATCCACACTAATACAAGTGCAAAAGTGGTTTCCTGCACCAACACAAGTGCGAAAAGTGGTTTTTCAACACTAACACAAGTTCGAAAAGTGGTTTTTCAACACTAACACAAGTGCGAAAAGTGGTTTTTCCACACTAATACAAGTGCAAAAGTGATTTCCTGCTCCAACACAAGTGCGAAAAGTGGTTTTTCAACAATAACACAAGTGCAAAAAGTGGTTTTTCAACACTAACACAAGTGCGAAAAGTGGTTTTTCCACACTAATACAAGTGCAAAAGTGGTTTCCTGCACCAACACAAGTGCAAAAAGTGGTTTGTCAACACTAACACAAGTGCGTAAAGTGGTTTTTCAACACTAACACAAGTGCGAAAAGTGGTATTTCAACACTAACACAATTGCGAAAAGTGGTTTTTCCACACTAATACAAGTGCAAAAGTGGTTTCCTGCACCAACACAAGTGCGAAAAGTGGTTTTTCAACACTAGCACAAGTGCGAAAAGTGGTTTTTCAACACTATCACAAGTGCAAAAAGTGTTTTTTCCGCACTAATACAAGTGCAAAAGTGGTTTCCTGCACCAACACAAGTGCGAAAAGTGGTTTTTCAACACTAACACAAGTGCAAAAAGTGGTTTTTCAACACTAACACAAGTGCGAAAAGTGGGTTTTCCACACTAATACAAGTGCAAAAGTGGTTTCCTGCACCAACACAAGTGCAAAAAGTGGTTTTTCAACACTAACACAAGAGCGAAAAGTGTTTTTTCCACACTAATACAAGTGCAAAAGTGGTTTCCTGCACCAACATAAGTGCAAAAAGTGGTATGTCAACACTAACACAAGTGCGAAAAGTGGTTTTTCAACACTAACACAAGAACGAAAAGTGGTTTTTCAACACTAACACAATTGCGAAAAGTGGTTTTTCCACACTAATACAAGTGCAAAAGTGGTTTCCTGCACCAACACAAGTGCGAAAAGTGGTTTTTCAACACTAGCACAAGTGCGAAAAGTGGTTTTTCAACACTATCACAAGTGCAAAAAGTGTTTTTTCCACACTAATACAAGTGCAAAAGTGGTTTCCTGCACCAACACAAGTGTGAAAATTGGTTTTTCAACACTAACACAAGTGCGAAAAGTAGTTTTTCCACACTAATACAAGTGCAAAAGTGGTTTCCTGCACAAACACAAGTGCGAAAAGTGGTTTTTCAACATTAACACAAGTGCGAAAAGTGCTTTTCAACACTATCACAAGTGCAAAAAGTGTTTTTTCCACACTAATACAAGTGCAAAAGTGGTTTCCTGCACCAACACAAGTGTGAAAAGTGGTTTTTCAACACTAACACGAGTGCGAAAAGTGGTTTTTCAACAATATCACGAGTGCAAAAAGTGTTTTTTCCACACTAATACAAGTGCAAAAGTGGTTTCCTGCACCAACACAAGTGCGAAAAGTGGTTTTTCAACACTAACACAAGTGCGAAAAGTGGTTTTTCAACACTAACACAAGTGCGAAAAGTGGTTTTTCCACACTAATACAAGTGCAAAAGTGGTTTCCTCCACCAACACAAGTGCGAAAAGTGGTTTTTCAACACTAACACAAGGGCAAAAAGTGGTTTTTCAACACTATCACAAGTGCAAAAAGTGTTTTTTCCACACTAATACAAGTACAAAAGTGGTTTCCTGCACCAACACAAGTGCGAAAAGTGGTTTTTCAACACTAACACAAGCGCGAAAAGTGGTTTTTCAACACTAACACAAGTGCGAAAAGTGTTTTTTCCACATTAATACAAGAGCAAAAGTGGTTTCCTGCACCAACACAAGTGCGAAAAGTGGTTTTTCAACACTAACACAAGTGCGAAAAGTGGTTTTTCAACACTAACACAAGTGCAAAAAGTGTTTTTGCCACACTAATACAAGTGCAAAAGTGGTTTCCTGCACCAACACAAGTGCGAAAGGTGGTTTTTCAAAACTAACACAAGTGCGAAAAGTGGTTTTTCAACAGTAACACAAGTGCGAAAAGTGGTTTTTCAACACTAACACAAGTGTTAAAAGTGGTTTTTCCACACGAATACAAGTGCAAAAGTGGTTTCCTGCACCAACACAAGTGCAAAAAGTGGTTTTTCAACACTAACACAATTCCGAAAAGTGGTTTTTCAACACTATCACAAGTGCAAAAAGTGTTTTTTCCACACTAATACAAGTGCAAAAGTGGTTTCCTGCACCAACACAAGTGCGAAAAGTGGTTTTTCAACACTAACACAAGTTCGAAAAGTGGTTTTTCAACACTAACACAAGTGCGAAAAGTGGTTTTTCCACACTAATACAAGTGCAAAAGTGATTTCCTGCTCCAACACAAGTGCGAAAAGTGGTTTTTCAACAATAACACAAGTGCAAAAAGTGGTTTTTCAACACTAACACAAGTGCGAAAAGTGGTTTTCCAAACTAATACAAGTGCAAAAGTGGTTTCCTGCACCAACACAAGTGCAAAAAGTGGTTTGTCAACACTAACACAAGTGCGTAAAGTGGTTTTTCAACACTAACACAAGTGCGAAAAGTGGTATTTCAACACTAACACAATTGCGAAAAGTGGTTTTTCCACACTAATACAAGTGCAAAAGTGGTTTCCTGCACCAACACAAGTGCGAAAAGTGGTTTTTCAACACTAGCACAAGTGCGAAAAGTGGTTTTTCAACACTATCACAAGTGCAAAAAGTGTTTTTTCCGCACTAATACAAGTGCAAAAGTGGATTCCTGCACCAACACAAGTGTGAAAAGTGGTTTTTCAACACTAACACAAGTGCGAAAAGTCGTTTTTCAACACTAACACAAGTGCGAAAAGTCGTTTTTCAACACTAACACAAGTGCGAAAAGTGGGTTTTCAACACTCAGACAAGTGCGAAAAGTGGTTTCCTGCACCAACACAAGTGCGAAAAGTGGTTTTTCAACACCAACACAAGTGCAAAAAGTCGTTTTTCAACACTAACACAAGTGCGAAAAGTGGGTTCTCAACACTCAGACAAGTGCGAAAAGTGGTTTTTTCACACTAATACAAGTGCAAAAGTGGTTTCCTGCACCAACACAAGTGCGAAAAGTGGTTTTTCAACACTAACACAAGTGCGAAAAGTGGTTTTTCAACACTATCACAAGTGCAAAAAGTGTTTTTTCCACACTAATACAAGTGCAAAAGTGGTTTCCTGCACCAACACATGTGCGAAAAGTGGTTTTTCAACACTAACACAAGTGCGAAAAGTGGTTTTTCAACACTAACACAAGTGCAAAAAGTGTTTTTTCCACACTAATACAAGTGCAAAAGTGGTTTCATGCACCAACACAAGTGCGAAAAGTGATTTTTCAACACTAACACAAGTGCGAAAAGTGGTTTTTCAACACTATCACAAGTGCAAAAAGTGTTTTTTCCACACTAATACAAGTGCAAAAGTGGTTTCCTGCACCAACACAAGTGCGAAAAGTGGTTTTTCAACACTAACACAAGTGCGAAAAGTGGTTTTTCAACACTAACACAAGTGCGAAAAGTGTTTTTTCCACACAAATACAAGTGCAAAAGTGGTTTCCTGCACCAACACAAATGCGAAAAGTGGTTTTTCAACACTAACACAGTTGCGAAAAGTGGTTTTTCAACACTATCACAAGTGCAAAAAGTGTTTTTGCCACACTAATACAAGTGCAAAAGTGGTTTCCTGCACCAACACATGTGCGAAAAGTGGTTTTTCAACACTAACACAAGTGCGAAAAGTGGTTTTTCAACACTAACACAAGTGCGAAAAGTGTTTTTTCCACACTAATACAAGTGCAAAAGTGGTTTCCTGCACCAACACAAGTGCGAAAAGTGGTTTTTCAACACTAACACAAGTGCGAAAAGTGGTTTTTCAACACTAACACAAGTGCGAAAAGTGGTTTTTGAACACTATCACAAGTGCAAAAAGTGGTTTTCCACACTAATACAAGTGCAAAAGTGGTTTCCTGCACCAACACAAGTGCGAAAAGTGGTTTTTCAACACTAACACAAGTGCGAAAAGTGGTTTTTCAACACTAACACAAGTGCAAAAAGTGTTTTTTCCACACTAATACAAGTGCAAAAGTGGTTTCCTGCACCAACACAAGTGCGAAAGGTGGTTTTTCAACACTAACACAAGTGCGAAAAGTGCTTTTTCAACAGTAACACAAGTGCGAAAAGTGGTTTTTCCACACTAATACAAGTGCAAAAGTGGTTTCCTGCACCAACACAAGTGCGAAAAGTGGTTTTTCAACACTAACACAAGTGCAAAAAGTGTTTTTTCCACACTAATACAAGTGCAAAAGTGGTTTCCTGCACCAACACAAGTGCGAAAGGTGGTTTTTCAACACTAACACAAGTGCGAAAAGTGGTTTTTCAACAGTAACACAAATGCGAAAAGTGGTTTTTCCACACTAATACAAGTGCAAAAGTGGTTTCCTGCACCAACACAAGTGCGAAAAGTGGTTTTTCAACACTAACACAAGTGCGAAAAGTGGTTTTTCAACACTATCACAAGTGCAAAAAGTGTTTTTTCCACACTAATACAAGTGCAAAAGTGGTTTCCTGCACCAACACAAGTGTGAAAAGTGGTTTTTCAACACTAACACAAGTGCGAAAAGTGTTTTTTCAACACTAACACAAGTGCGAAAAGTGTTTTTTCCACACAAATACAAGTGTAAAAGTGGTTTCCTGCACCAACACAAATGCGAAAAGTGGTTTTTCAACACTAACACAGTTGCGAAAAGTGGTTTTTCAACACTATCACAAGTGCAAAAAGTGTTTTTGCCACACTAATACAAGTGCAAAAGTGGTTTCCTGCACCAACACATGTGCGAAAAGTGGTTTTTCAACACTAACACAAGTGCGAAAAGTGGTTTTTCAACACTAACACAAGTGCGAAAGGTGGTTTTTCAAAACTAACACAAGTGCGAAAAGTGGTTTTTCAACAGTAACACAAGTGCGAAAAGTGGTTTTTCAACACTAACACAAGTGTTAAAAGTGGTTTTTCCACACGAATACAAGTGCAAAAGTGGTTTCCTGCACCAACACAAGTGCAAAAAGTGGTTTTTCAACACTAACACAATTCCGAAAAGTGGTTTTTCAACACTATCACAAGTGCAAAAAGTGTTTTTTCCACACTAATACAAGTGCAAAAGTGGTTTCCTGCACCAACACAAGTGCGAAAAGTGGTTTTTCAACACTAACACAAGTTCGAAAAGTGGTTTTTCAACACTAACACAAGTGCGAAAAGTGGTTTTTCCACACTAATACAAGTGCAAAAGTGATTTCCTGCTCCAACACAAGTGCGAAAAGTGGTTTTTCAACAATAACACAAGTGCAAAAAGTGGTTTTTCAACACTAACACAAGTGCGAAAAGTGGTTTTTCCAAACTAATACAAGTGCAAAAGTGGTTTCCTGCACCAACACAAGTGCAAAAAGTGGTTTGTCAACACTAACACAAGTGCGTAAAGTGGTTTTTCAACACTAACACAAGTGCGAAAAGTGGTATTTCAACACTAACACAATTGCGAAAAGTGGTTTTTCCACACTAATACAAGTGCAAAAGTGGTTTCCTGCACCAACACAAGTGCGAAAAGTGGTTTTTCAACACTAGCACAAGTGCGAAAAGTGGTTTTTCAACACTATCACAAGTGCAAAAAGTGTTTTTTCCGCACTAATACAAGTGCAAAAGTGGATTCCTGCACCAACACAAGTGTGAAAAGTGGTTTTTCAACACTAACACAAGTGCGAAAAGTCGTTTTTCAACACTAACACAAGTGCGAAAAGTCGTTTTTCAACACTAACACAAGTGCGAAAAGTGGGTTTTCAACACTCAGACAAGTGCGAAAAGTGGTTTCCTGCACCAACACAAGTGCGAAAAGTGGTTTTTCAACACCAACACAAGTGCAAAAAGTCGTTTTTCAACACTAACACAAGTGCGAAAAGTGGGTTCTCAACACTCAGACAAGTGCGAAAAGTGGTTTTTTCACACTAATACAAGTGCAAAAGTGGTTTCCTGCACCAACACAAGTGCGAAAAGTGGTTTTTCAACACTAACACAAGTGCGAAAAGTGGTTTTTCAACACTATCACAAGTGCAAAAAGTGTTTTTTCCACACTAATACAAGTGCAAAAGTGGTTTCCTGCACCAACACATGTGCGAAAAGTGGTTTTTCAACACTAACACAAGTGCGAAAAGTGGTTTTTCAACACTAACACAAGTGCAAAAAGTGTTTTTTCCACACTAATACAAGTGCAAAAGTGGTTTCATGCACCAACACAAGTGCGAAAAGTGATTTTTCAACACTAACACAAGTGCGAAAAGTGGTTTTTCAACACTATCACAAGTGCAAAAAGTGTTTTTTCCACACTAATACAAGTGCAAAAGTGGTTTCCTGCACCAACACAAGTGCGAAAAGTGGTTTTTCAACACTAACACAAGTGCGAAAAGTGGTTTTTCAACACTAACACAAGTGCGAAAAGTGTTTTTTCCACACAAATACAAGTGCAAAAGTGGTTTCCTGCACCAACACAAATGCGAAAAGTGGTTTTTCAACACTAACACAGTTGCGAAAAGTGGTTTTTCAACACTATCACAAGTGCAAAAAGTGTTTTTGCCACACTAATACAAGTGCAAAAGTGGTTTCCTGCACCAACACATGTGCGAAAAGTGGTTTTTCAACACTAACACAAGTGCGAAAAGTGGTTTTTCAACACTAACACAAGTGCGAAAAGTGTTTTTTCCACACTAATACAAGTGCAAAAGTGGTTTCCTGCACCAACACAAGTGCGAAAAGTGGTTTTTCAACACTAACACAAGTGCGAAAAGTGGTTTTTCAACACTAACACAAGTGCGAAAAGTGGTTTTTGAACACTATCACAAGTGCAAAAAGTGGTTTTCCACACTAATACAAGTGCAAAAGTGGTTTCCTGCACCAACACAAGTGCGAAAAGTGGTTTTTCAACACTAACACAAGTGCGAAAAGTGGTTTTTCAACACTAACACAAGTGCAAAAAGTGTTTTTTCCACACTAATACAAGTGCAAAAGTGGTTTCCTGCACCAACACAAGTGCGAAAGGTGGTTTTTCAACACTAACACAAGTGCGAAAAGTGCTTTTTCAACAGTAACACAAGTGCGAAAAGTGGTTTTTCCACACTAATACAAGTGCAAAAGTGGTTTCCTGCACCAACACAAGTGCGAAAAGTGGTTTTTCAACACTAACACAAGTGCAAAAAGTGTTTTTTCCACACTAATACAAGTGCAAAAGTGGTTTCCTGCACCAACACAAGTGCGAAAGGTGGTTTTTCAACACTAACACAAGTGCGAAAAGTGGTTTTTCAACAGTAACACAAATGCGAAAAGTGGTTTTTCCACACTAATACAAGTGCAAAAGTGGTTTCCTGCACCAACACAAGTGCGAAAAGTGGTTTTTCAACACTAACACAAGTGCGAAAAGTGGTTTTTCAACACTATCACAAGTGCAAAAAGTGTTTTTTCCACACTAATACAAGTGCAAAAGTGGTTTCCTGCACCAACACAAGTGTGAAAAGTGGTTTTTCAACACTAACACAAGTGCGAAAAGTGTTTTTTCAACACTAACACAAGTGCGAAAAGTGTTTTTTCCACACAAATACAAGTGTAAAAGTGGTTTCCTGCACCAACACAAATGCGAAAAGTGGTTTTTCAACACTAACACAGTTGCGAAAAGTGGTTTTTCAACACTATCACAAGTGCAAAAAGTGTTTTTGCCACACTAATACAAGTGCAAAAGTGGTTTCCTGCACCAACACATGTGCGAAAAGTGGTTTTTCAACACTAACACAAGTGCGAAAAGTGGTTTTTCAACACTAACACAAGTGCGAAAAGTGTTTTTTCCACACTAAAACAAGTGCAAAAGTGGTTTCCTGCACCAACACAAGTGCGAAAAGTGGTTTTTCAACACTAACACAAGTGCGAAAAGTGGTTTTTCAACACTAACACAAGTGTGAAAAGTGGTTTTTCAACACTAATACAAGTGCAAAAGTGGTTTCCTGCACCAACACAAGTGTGAAAAGTGGTTTTTCAACACTAACACAAGTGCAAAAAGTCTTTTTTCCACACTAATACAAGTGCAAAAGTGGTTTCCTGCACCAACACAAGTGCGAAAGGTGGTTTTTCAACACTAACACAAGTGCGAAAAGTCGTTTTTCAACACTATCACAAGTGCAAAAAGTGTTTTTTCCACACTAATACAAGTACAAAAGTGGTTTCCTGCACCAACACAAGTGCGAAAAGTGGTTTTTCAACACTAACGCAAGTGCGAAAAGTGGTTTTTCAACACTAACACAAGTGCGAAAAGTGGTTTTTCAACACTAACACAAGTGCGAAAAGTGGTTTTTCCACACTAATACAAGTGCAAAAGTGGTTTCCTGCACCAACACAAGTGCGAAAAGTGGTTTTTCAACACTAACACAAGTGCGAAAAGTAGTTTTTCAACACTATGACAAGTGCAAAAAGTGTTTTTTCCACACTAATTCAATTGCAAAAGTGGTTTACTGCACCAACACAAGTGCGAAAAGTGGTTTTTCAACACTAAAACAAGTGCGAAAAGTGGTTTTTCAACACTAACACAAGTGCGAAAAGTGGTTTTTGAACACTATCACAAGTGCAAAAAGT
This sequence comes from Myxine glutinosa, assembly GCF_964187855.1. Taxonomy (NCBI): domain Eukaryota; kingdom Metazoa; phylum Chordata; class Myxini; order Myxiniformes; family Myxinidae; genus Myxine; species Myxine glutinosa. The sequence goes on from NW_027618672.1 coordinate 51,350, forward strand.
GGTTTTCCACACTAATACAAGTGCAAAAGTGGTTTCCTGCACCAACACAAGTGCGAAAAGTGGTTTTTCAACACTAACACAAGTGCGAAAAGTGGTTTTTCAACACTAACACAAGTGCAAAAAGTGTTTTTTCCACACTAATACAAGTGCAAAAGTGGTTTCCTGCACCAACACAAGTGCGAAAGGTGGTTTTTCAACACTAACACAAGTGCGAAAAGTGGTTTTTCAACAGTAACACAAGTGCGAAAAGTGGTTTTTCCACACTAATACAAGTGCAAAAGTGGTTTCCTGCACCAACACAAGTGCGAAAAGTGGTTTTTCAACACTAACACAAGTGCGAAAAGTAGTTTTTCAACACTATGACAAGTGCAAAAAGTGTTTTTTCCACACTAATTCAATTGCAAAAGTGGTTTCCTGCACCAACACAAGTGCGAAAAGTGGTTTTTCAACACTAACACAAGTGCGAAAAGTGGTTTTTCAACACTAACACAAGTGCGAAAAGTGGTTTTTGAACACTATCACAAGTGCAAAAAGTGGTTTTCCACACTAATACAAGTGCAAAAGTGGTTTCCTGCACCAACACAAGTGCGAAAAGTGGTTTTTCAACACTAACACAAGTGCGAAAAGTGGTTTTTCAACACTAACACAAGTGCAAAAAGTGTTTTTTCCACACTAATACAAGTGCAAAAGTGGTTTCCTGCACCAACACAAGTGCGAAAGGTGGTTTTTCAACACTAACACAAGTGCGAAAAGTGGTTTTTCAACAGTAACACAAGTGCGAAAAGTGGTTTTTCCACACTAATACAAGTGCAAAAGTGGTTTCCTGCACCAACACAAGTGCGAAAAGTGGTTTTTCAACACTAACACAAGTGCAAAAAGTGTTTTTTCCACACTAATACAAGTGCAAAAGTGGTTTCCTGCACCAACACAAGTGCGAAAGGTGGTTTTTCAACACTAACACAAGTGCGAAAAGTGGTTTTTCAACAGTAACACAAATGCGAAAAGTGGTTTTTCCACACTAATACAAGTGCAAAAGTGGTTTCCTGCACCAACACAAGTGCGAAAAGTGGTTTTTCAACACTAACACAAGTGCGAAAAGTGGTTTTTCAACACTATCACAAGTGCAAAAAGTGTTTTTTCCACACTAATACAAGTGCAAAAGTGGTTTCCTGCACCAACACAAGTGTGAAAAGTGGTTTTTCAACACTAACACAAGTGCGAAAAGTGTTTTTTCAACACTAACACAAGTGCGAAAAGTGTTTTTTCCACACAAATACAAGTGTAAAAGTGGTTTCCTGCACCAACACAAATGCGAAAAGTGGTTTTTCAACACTAACACAGTTGCGAAAAGTGGTTTTTCAACACTATCACAAGTGCAAAAAGTGTTTTTGCCACACTAATACAAGTGCAAAAGTGGTTTCCTGCACCAACACATGTGCGAAAAGTGGTTTTTCAACACTAACACAAGTGCGAAAAGTGGTTTTTCAACACTAACACAAGTGCGAAAAGTGTTTTTTCCACACTAAAACAAGTGCAAAAGTGGTTTCCTGCACCAACACAAGTGCGAAAAGTGGTTTTTCAACACTAACACAAGTGCAAAAAGTGGTTTTTCAACACTAACACAAGTGTGAAAAGTGGTTTTTCAACACTAATACAAGTGCAAAAGTGGTTTCCTGCACCAACACAAGTGTGAAAAGTGGTTTTTCAACACTAACACAAGTGCAAAAAGTCTTTTTTCCACACTAATACAAGTGCAAAAGTGGTTTCCTGCACCAACACAAGTGCGAAAGGTGGTTTTTCAACACTAACACAAGTGCGAAAAGTCGTTTTTCAACACTATCACAAGTGCAAAAAGTGTTTTTTCCACACTAATACAAGTACAAAAGTGGTTTCCTGCACCAACACAAGTGCGAAAAGTGGTTTTTCAACACTAACGCAAGTGCGAAAAGTGGTTTTTCAACACTAACACCAGGGCGAAAAGTGTTTTTTCCACACTAATACAAGTGCAAAAGTGGTTTCCTGCACCAACACAAGTGCGAAAAGTGGTTTTTCAACACTAACACAAGTGCGAAAAGTGGTTTTTCAACACTAACACAAGTGCAAAAAGTGTTTTTTCCACACTAATACAAGTGCAAAAGTGGTTTCCTGCACCAACACAAGTGCGAAAGATGGTTTTTCAACACTAACACAAGTGCGAAAAGTGGTTTTTCAACAGTAACACAAGTGCGAAAAGTGGTTTTTCAACACTAACACAAGTGTTAAAAGTGGTTTTTCCACACGAATACAAGTGCAAAAGTGGTTTCCTGCACCAACACAAGTGCGAAAAGTGGTTTTTCAACACTAACACAATTCCGAAAAGTGGTTTTTCAACACTATCACAAGTGCAAAAAGTGTTTTTTCCACACTAATACAAGTGCGAAAAGTGTTTTTTCCACATTAATACAAGAGCAAAAGTGGTTTCCTGCACCAACACAAGTGCGAAAAGTGGTTTTTCAACACAAACACAAGTGCGAAAAGTGGTTTTTCAACACTAACACAAGGGCAAAAAGTGGTTTTTCAACACTATCACAAGTGCAAAAAGTGTTTTTTCCACACTAATACAAGTACAAAAGTGGTTTCCTGCACCAACACAAGTGCGAAAAGTGGTTTTTCAACACTAACACAAGTGCGAAAAGTGGTTTTTCAACACTAACACAAGTGCGAAAAGTGTTTTTTCCACATTAATACAAGAGCAAAAGTGGTTTCCTGCACCAACACAAGTGCGAAAAGTGGTTTTTCAACACAAACACAAGTGCGAAAAGTGGTTTTTCAACACTAACACAAGTGCAAAAAGTGTTTTTTCCACACTAATACAAGTGCAAAAGTGGTTTCCTGCGCCAACACAAGTGCGAAAAGTGGTTTTTCAACACTAACACAAGTGCGAAAAGTGGTTTTTCAACACTAACACAAGTGCGAAAAGTGGTTTTTCAACACTAACACAAGTGCGAAAAGTGGTTTTACCACACTAATACAAGTGCAAAAGTGGTTTCCTGCACCAACAAAAGTGCGAAAAGTGGTTTTTCAACACTAACACAGTTGCGAAAAGTGGTTTTTCAACACTATCACAAGTGCAAAAAGTTTTTTTTCCACACTAATACAAGTGCAAAAGTGGTTTCCTGCACCAACACATGTGCGAAAAGTGGTTTTTCAACACTAACACAAGTGCGAAAAGTGGTTTTTCAACACTAACACAAGTGCGAAAAGTGTTTTTTCCACACTAATACAAGTGCAAAAGTGGTTTCCTGCACCAACACAAGTGCGAAAAGTGATTTTTCAACACTAACACAAGTGCGAAAAGTGGTTTTTCAACACTATCACAAGTGCAAAAAGTGTTTTTTCCACACTAATACAAGTGCAAAAGTGGTTTCCTGCACCAACACAAGTGCGAAAAGTGGTTTTTCAACACTAACACAAGTGCGAAAAGTGGTTTTTCAACACTAACACAAGTGCGAAAAGTGTTTTTTCCACACAAATACAAGTGCAAAAGTGGTTTCCTGCACCAACACAAATGCGAAAAGTGGTTTTTCAACACTAACACAGTTGCGAAAAGTGGTTTTTCAACACTATCACAAGTGCAAAAAGTGTTTTTGCCACACTAATACAAGTGCAAAAGTGGTTTCCTGCACCAACACATGTGCGAAAAGTGGTTTTTCAACACTAACACAAGTGCGAAAAGTGGTTTTTCAACACTAACACAAGTGCGAAAAGTGTTTTTTCCACACTAATACAAGTGCAAAAGTGGGTTCCTGCACCAACACAAGTGCGAAAAGTGGTTTTTCAACACTAACACAAGTGCGAAAAGTGGTTTTTCAACACTAACACAAGTGCGAAAAGTGGTTTTTGAACACTATCACAAGTGCAAAAAGTGGTTTTCCACACTAATACAAGTGCAAAAGTGGTTTCCTGCACCAACACAAGTGCGAAAAGTGGTTTTTCAACACTAACACAAGTGCGAAAAGTGGTTTTTCAACACTAACACAAGTGCAAAAAGTGTTTTTTCCACACTAATACAAGTGCAAAAGTGGTTTCCTGCACCAACACAAGTGCGAAAGGTGGTTTTTCAACACTAACACAAGTGCGAAAAGTGGTTTTTCAACAGTAACACAAGTGCGAAAAGTGGTTTTTCCACATTAATACAAGTGCAAAAGTGGTTTCCTGCACCAACACAAGTGCGAAAAGTGGTTTTTCAACACTAACACAAGTGCAAAAAGTGTTTTTTCCACACTAATACAAGTGCAAAAGTGGTTTCCTGCACCAACACAAGTGCGAAAGGTGGTTTTTCAACACTAACACAAGTGCGAAAAGTGGTTTTTCAACAGTAACACAAATGCGAAAAGTGGTTTTTCCACACTAATACAAGTGCAAAAGTGGTTTCCTGCACCAACACAAGTGCGAAAAGTGGTTTTTCAACACTAACACAAGTGCGAAAAGTGGTTTTTCAACACTATCACAAGTGCAAAAAGTGTTTTTTCCACACTAATACAAGTGCAAAAGTGGTTTCCTGCACCAACACAAGTGTGAAAAGTGGTTTTTCAACACTAACACAAGTGCGAAAAGTGGTTTTTCAACACTAACACAAGTGCGAAAAGTGTTTTTTCCACACAAATACAAGTGCAAAAGTGGTTTCCTGCACCAACACAAATGCGAAAAGTGGTTTTTCAACACTAACACAGTTGCGAAAAGTGGTTTTTCAACACTATCACAAGTGCAAAAAGTGTTTTTGCCACACTAATACAAGTGCAAAAGTGGTTTCCTGCACCAACACATGTGCGAAAAGTGGTTTTTCAACACTAACACAAGTGCGAAAAGTGGTTTTTCAACACTAACACAAGTGCGAAAAGTGTTTTTTCCACACTAATACAAGTGCAAAAGTGGTTTCCTGCACCAACACAAGTGCGAAAAGTGGTTTTTCAACACTAACACAAGTGCGAAAAGTGGTTTTTCAACACTAACACAAGTGTGAAAAGTGGTTTTTCAACACTAATACAAGTGCAAAAGTGGTTTCCTGCACCAACACAAGTATGAAAAGTGGTTTTTCAACACTAACACAAGTGCAAAAAGTGTTTTTTCCACACTAATACAAGTGCAAAAGTGGTTTCCTGCACCAACACAAGTGCGAAAGGTGGTTTTTCAACACTAACACAAGTGCGAAAAGTGGTTTTTCAACAGTAACACAAATGCGAAAAGTGGTTTTTCCACACTAATACAAGTGCAAAAGTGGTTTCCTGCACCAACACAAGTGCGAAAAGTGGTTTTTCAACACTAACACAAGTGCGAAAAGTGGTTTTTCAACACTATCACAAGTGCAAAAAGTGTTTTTTCCACACTAATACAAGTGCAAAAGTGGTTTCCTGCACCGACACAAGTGTGAAAAGTGGTTTTTCAACACTAACACAAGTGCGAAAAGTGGTTTTTCAACACTAACACAAGTGCGAAAAGTGTTTTTTCCACACAAATACAAGTGCAAAAGTGGTTTCCTGCACCAACACAAATGCGAAAAGTGGTTTTTCAACACTAACACAGTTGCGAAAAGTGGTTTTTCAACACTATCACAAGTGCAAAAAGTGTTTTTGCCACACTAATACAAGTGCAAAAGTGGTTTCCTGCACCAACACATGTGCGAAAAGTGGTTTTTCAACACTAACACAAGTGCGAAAAGTGGTTTTTCAACACTAACACAAGTGCGAAAAGTGTTTTTTCCACACTAATACAAGTGCAAAAGTGGTTTCCTGCACCAACACAAGTGCGAAAAGTGGTTTTTCAACACTAACACAAGTGCGAAAAGTGGTTTTTCAACACTAACACAAGTGTGAAAAGTGGTTTTTCAACACTATCACAAGTGCAAAAAGTGGTTTTCCACACTAATACAAGTGCAAAAGTGGTTTCCTGCACCAACACAAGTGCGAAAAGTGGTTTTTCAACACTAACACAAGTGCGAAAAGTGGTTTTTCAACACTATCACAAGTGCAAAAAGTGTTTTTTCCACACTAATACAAGTACAAAAGTGGTTTCCTGCACCAACACAAGTGCGAAAAGTGGTTTTTCAACACTAACGCAAGTGCGAAAAGTGGTTTTTCAACACTAACACCAGGGCGAAAAGTGTTTTTTCTACACTAATACAAGTGCAAAAGTGGTTTCCTGCACCAACACAAGTGCGAAAAGTGGTTTTTCAACACTAACACAAGTGCGAAAAGTGGTTTTTCAACACTAACACAAGTGCAAAAAGTGTTTTTTCCACACTAATACAAGTGCAAAAGTGGTTTCCTGCACCAACACAAGTGCGAAAGATGGTTTTTCAACACTAACACAAGTGCGAAAAGTGGTTTTTCAACAGTAACACAAGTGCGAAAAGTGGTTTTTCAACACTAACACAAGTGTTAAAAGTGGTTTTTCCACACGAATACAAGTGCAAAAGTGGTTTCCTGCACCAACACAAGTGCGAAAAGTGGTTTTTCAACACTAACACAATTCCGAAAAGTGGTTTTTCAACACTATCACAAGTGCAAAAAGTGTTTTTTCCACACTAATACAAGTGCAAAAGTGGTTTCCTGCACCAACACAAGTGCGAAAAGTGGTTTTTCAACACTAACACAAGTTCGAAAAGTGGTTTTTCAACACTAACACAAGTGCGAAAAGTGGTTTTTCCACACTAATACAAGTGCAAAAGTGATTTCCTGCTCCAACACAAGTGCGAAAAGTGGTTTTTCAACAATAACACAAGTGCAAAAAGTGGTTTTTCAACACTAACACAAGTGCGAAAAGTGGTTTTTCCACACTAATACAAGTGCAAAAGTGGTTTCCTGCACCAACACAAGTGCAAAAAGTGGTTTGTCAACACTAACACAAGTGCGTAAAGTGGTTTTTCAACACTAACACAAGTGCGAAAAGTGGTATTTCAACACTAACACAATTGCGAAAAGTGGTTTTTCCACACTAATACAAGTGCAAAAGTGGTTTCCTGCACCAACACAAGTGCGAAAAGTGGTTTTTCAACACTAGCACAAGTGCGAAAAGTGGTTTTTCAACACTATCACAAGTGCAAAAAGTGTTTTTTCCGCACTAATACAAGTGCAAAAGTGGTTTCCTGCACCAACACAAGTGCGAAAAGTGGTTTTTCAACACTAACACAAGTGCAAAAAGTGGTTTTTCAACACTAACACAAGTGCGAAAAGTGGGTTTTCCACACTAATACAAGTGCAAAAGTGGTTTCCTGCACCAACACAAGTGCAAAAAGTGGTTTTTCAACACTAACACAAGAGCGAAAAGTGTTTTTTCCACACTAATACAAGTGCAAAAGTGGTTTCCTGCACCAACATAAGTGCAAAAAGTGGTATGTCAACACTAACACAAGTGCGAAAAGTGGTTTTTCAACACTAACACAAGAACGAAAAGTGGTTTTTCAACACTAACACAATTGCGAAAAGTGGTTTTTCCACACTAATACAAGTGCAAAAGTGGTTTCCTGCACCAACACAAGTGCGAAAAGTGGTTTTTCAACACTAGCACAAGTGCGAAAAGTGGTTTTTCAACACTATCACAAGTGCAAAAAGTGTTTTTTCCACACTAATACAAGTGCAAAAGTGGTTTCCTGCACCAACACAAGTGTGAAAATTGGTTTTTCAACACTAACACAAGTGCGAAAAGTAGTTTTTCCACACTAATACAAGTGCAAAAGTGGTTTCCTGCACCAACACAAGTGCGAAAAGTGGTTTTTCAACATTAAAACAAGTGCGAAAAGTGCTTTTCAACACTATCACAAGTGCAAAAAGTGTTTTTTCCACACTAATACAAGTGCAAAAGTGGTTTCCTGCACCAACACAAGTGTGAAAAGTGGTTTTTCAACACTAACACGAGTGCGAAAAGTGGTTTTTCAACAATATCACGAGTGCAAAAAGTGTTTTTTCCACACTATCACAAGTGCAAAAAGTGTTTTTTCCACATTAATACAAGAGCAAAAGTGGTTTCCTGCACCAACACAAGTGCGAAAAGTGGTTTTTCAACACTAACACAAGTGCGAAAAGTGGTTTTTCAACACTAACACAAGTGCAAAAAGTGTTTTTGCCACACTAATACAAGTGCAAAAGTGGTTTCCTGCACCAACACAAGTGCGAAAAGTGGTTTTTCAACACTAACACAAGTGCGAAAAGTGGTTTTTCAACACTAACACAAGTGCGAAAAGTGGTTTTTCAACACTAACACAAGTGCGAAAAGTGGTTTTACCACACTAATACAAGTGCAAAAGTGGTTTCCTGCACCAACACAAGTGCGAAAAGTGGTTTTTCAACACTAACACAGTTGCGAAAAGTGGTTTTTCAACACTATCACAAGTGCAAAAAGTGTTTTTTCCACACTAATACAAGTGCAAAAGTGGTTTCCTGCACCAACACATGTGCGAAAAGTGGTTTTTCAACACTAACACAAGTGCAAAAAGTGGTTTTTCAACACTAACACAAGTGCGAAAAGTGTTTTTTCCACACTAATACAAGTGCAAAAGTGGTTTCCTGCACCAACACAAGTGCGAAAAGTGATTTTTCAACACTAACACAAGTGCGAAAAGTGGTTTTTCAACACTATCACAAGTGCAAAAAGTGTTTTTTCCACACTAATACAAGTGCAAAAGTGGTTTCCTGCACCAACACAAGTGCGAAAAGTGGTTTTTCAACACTAACACAAGTGCGAAAAGTGGTTTTTCAACACTAACACAAGTGCGAAAAGTGTTTTTTCCACACAAATACAAGTGCAAAAGTGGTTTCCTGCACCAACACAAATGCGAAAAGTGGTTTTTCAACACTAACACAGTTGCGAAAAGTGGTTTTTCAACACTATCACAAGTGCAAAAAGTGTTTTTGCCACACTAATACAAGTGCAAAAGTGGTTTCCTACACCAACACATGTGCGAAAAGTGGTTTTTCAACACTAACACAAGTGCGAAAAGTGGTTTTTCAACACTAACACAAGTGCGAAAAGTGTTTTTTCCACACTAATACAAGTGCAAAAGTGGTTTCCTGCACCAACACAAGTGCGAAAAGTGGTTTTTCAACACTAACACAAGTGCGAAAAGTGGTTTTTCAACACTAACACAAGTGCGAAAAGTGGTTTTTCAACACTATCACAAGTGCAAAAAGTGGTTTTCCACACTAATACAAGTGCAAAAGTGGTTTCTGCACCAACACAAGTGCAAAAAGTGGTTTTTCAACACTAACACAAGTGCGAAAAGTGGTTTTCAACACTAACACAAGTGCAAAAAGTGTTTTTTCCACACTAATACAAGTGCAAAAGTGGTTTCCTGCACCAACACAAGTGCGAAAGGTGGTTTTTCAACACTAACACAAGTGCAAAAAGTGGTTTTTCAACAGTAACACAAGTGCGAAAAGTGGTTTTTCAACACTAACACAAGTGTTAAAAGTGTTTTTTCCACACGAATACAAGTGCAAAAGTGGTTTCCTGCACCAACACAAGTGCGAAAAGTGGTTTTTCAACACTAACACAATTCCGAAAAGTGGTTTTTCAACACTATCACAAGTGCAAGAAGTGTTTTTTCCACACTAATACAAGTGCAAAAGTGGTTTCCTGCACGAACACAAGTGCGAAAAGTGGTTTTTCAACACTAACACAAGTTCGAAAAGTGGTTTTTCAACACTAACACAAGTGCGAAAAGTGGTTTTTCCACACTAATACAAGTGCAAAAGTGGTTTCCTGCACCAACACAAGTGCGAAAAGTAGTTTTTCAACACTAACACAAGTGCGAAAAGTGTTTTTTCCACACTAATACAAGTGCAAAAGTGGTTTCCTGCACCAACACAAGTGCAAAAAGTGGTTTGTCAACACTAACACAAGTGTGAAAAGTGGTTTTTCAACACTAACACAAGTGCGAAAAGTGGTTTTTCAACACTAACACAATTGCGAAAAGTGGTTTTTCCACAATAATACAAGTGCAAAAGTGGTTTCCTGCACCAACACAAGTGCGAAAAGAGGTTTTTAAACACTAGCACAAGTGCGAAAAGTGGTTTTTCAACACTATCACAAGTGCAAAAAGTGTTTTTTCCACACTAATACAAGTGCAAAAGTGGTTTCCTGCACCAACACAAGTGTGAAAAGTGGTTTTTCAACACTAACGCAAGTGTGAAAAGTAGTTTTTCCCACACCAATACAAGTGCAAAAGTGGTTTCCTGCACCAACACAAGTGCGAAAAGTGGTTTTTCAACACTAACACAAGTGCAAAAAGTGGTTTTTCAACACTAACACAAGTGCGAAAAGTGGGTTTTCAACACTAACACAAGTGCGAAAAGTGGTTTTGAACACTACCACAAGTGCAAAAGTGGTTTCCTGCACCAACACAAGTGCGAAAGGTGGTTTTTCAACACTAACACAAGTGCGAAAAGTGGTTTTTCAACACTAACACAAGTGCGAAAAGTGGTTTTTGAACACTACCACAAGTGTGAAAAGTGGTTTTCCACACGAATACAAGTGCAAAAGTGGTTTCCTGCACCAACACAAGTGCGAAAAGTGGTTTTTCAACACTAACACAATTCCGAAAAGTGGTTTTTCAACACTATCACAAGTGCAAAAAGTGTTTTTTCCACACTAATACAAGTGCAAAAGTGGTTTCCTGCACCAACACAAGTGTGAAAAGTGGTTTTTCAACACTAACACAAGTTCGAAAAGTGGTTTTTCAACACTAACACAAGTGCGAAAAGTTGTTTTTCCACACTAATACAAGTGCAAAAGTGATTTCCTGCTCCAACACAAGTGCAAAAAGTGGTTTTTCAACAATAACACAAGTGCAAAAAGTGGTTTTTCAACACTAACACAAGTGCGAAAAGTGTTTTTTCCGCACTAATACAAGTGCAAAAGTGGTTTCCTGCACCAACACAAGTGCAAAAAGTGGTTTGTCAACACTAACACAAGTGCGAAAAGTGGTTTTTCAACACTAACACAAGTGCGAAAAGTGGTTTTTCAACACTAACACAATTGCGAAAAGTGGTTTTTCCACACTAATACAAGTGCAAAAGTGGTTTCCTGCACCAACACAAGTGCGAAAAGTGGTTTTTCAACACTAGCACAAGTGCGAAAAGTGGTTTTTCAACACTATCACAAGTGCAAAAAGTGTTTTTTCCACACTAATACAAGTGCAAAAGTGGTTTCCTGCACCAACACAAGTGCGAAAAGTGGTTTTTCAACACTAACACAAGTGCGAAAAGTGGTTTTTCAACACTAACACAAGTGCAAAAAGTGTTTTTTCCACACTAATACAAGTGCAAAAGTGGTTTCCTGCACCAACACAAGTGCGAAAGGTGGTTTTTCAACACTAACACAAGTGCGAAAAGTGGTTTTTCAACACTAACACAAGTGCAAAAAGTGTTTTTTCCACACTAATACAAGTGCAAAAGTGGTTTCCTGCACCAACACAAGTGCGAAAAGTGGTTTTTCAACACTAACACAAGTTCGAAAAGTGGTTTTTCAACACTAACACAAGTGCGAAAAGTGGTTTTTCCACACTAATACAAGTGCAAAAGTGATTTCCTGCTCCAACACAAGTGCGAAAAGTGGTTTTTCAACAATAACACAAGTGCAAAAAGTGGTTTTTCAACACTAACACAAGTGCGAAAAGTGGTTTTTCCACACTAATACAAGTGCAAAAGTGGTTTCCTGCACCAACACAAGTGCAAAAAGTGGTTTGTCAACACTAACACAAGTGCGTAAAGTGGTTTTTCAACACTAACACAAGTGCGAAAAGTGGTATTTCAACACTAACACAATTGCGAAAAGTGGTTTTTCCACACTAATACAAGTGCAAAAGTGGTTTCCTGCACCAACACAAGTGCGAAAAGTGGTTTTTCAACACTAGCACAAGTGCGAAAAGTGGTTTTTCAACACTATCACAAGTGCAAAAAGTGTTTTTTTCCGCACTAATACAAGTGCAAAAGTGGTTTCCTGCACCAACACAAGTGCGAAAAGTGGTTTTTCAACACTAACACAAGTGCAAAAAGTGGTTTTTCAACACTAACACAAGTGCGAAAAGTGGGTTTTCCACACTAATACAAGTGCAAAAGTGGTTTCCTGCACCAACACAAGTGCAAAAAGTGGTTTTTCAACACTAACACAAGAGCGAAAAGTGTTTTTTCCACACTAATACAAGTGCAAAAGTGGTTTCCTGCACCAACATAAGTGCAAAAAGTGGTATGTCAACACTAACACAAGTGCGAAAAGTGGTTTTTCAACACTAACACAAGAACGAAAAGTGGTTTTTCAACACTAACACAATTGCGAAAAGTGGTTTTTCCACACTAATACAAGTGCAAAAGTGGTTTCCTGCACCAACACAAGTGCGAAAAGTGGTTTTTCAACACTAGCACAAGTGCGAAAAGTGGTTTTTCAACACTATCACAAGTGCAAAAAGTGTTTTTTCCACACTAATACAAGTGCAAAAGTGGTTTCCTGCACCAACACAAGTGTGAAAATTGGTTTTTCAACACTAACACAAGTGCGAAAAGTAGTTTTTCCACACTAATACAAGTGCAAAAGTGGTTTCCTGCACCAACACAAGTGCGAAAAGTGGTTTTTCAACATTAAAACAAGTGCGAAAAGTGCTTTTCAACACTATCACAAGTGCAAAAAGTGTTTTTTCCACACTAATACAAGTGCAAAAGTGGTTTCCTGCACCAACACAAGTGTGAAAAGTGGTTTTTCAACACTAACACGAGTGCGAAAAGTGGTTTTTCAACAATATCACGAGTGCAAAAAGTGTTTTTTCCACACTATCACAAGTGCAAAAAGTGTTTTTTCCACATTAATACAAGAGCAAAAGTGGTTTCCTGCACCAACACAAGTGCGAAAAGTGGTTTTTCAACACTAACACAAGTGCGAAAAGTGGTTTTTCAACACTAACACAAGTGCAAAAAGTGTTTTTGCCACACTAATACAAGTGCAAAAGTGGTTTCCTGCACCAACACAAGTGCGAAAAGTGGTTTTTCAACACTAACACAAGTGCGAAAAGTGGTTTTTCAACACTAACACAAGTGCGAAAAGTGGTTTTTCAACACTAACACAAGTGCGAAAAGTGGTTTTACCACACTAATACAAGTGCAAAAGTGGTTTCCCTGCACCAACACAAGTGCGAAAAGTGGTTTTTCAACACTAACACAGTTGCGAAAAGTGGTTTTTCAACACTATCACAAGTGCAAAAAGTGTTTTTTCCACACTAATACAAGTGCAAAAGTGGTTTCCTGCACCAACACATGTGCGAAAAGTGGTTTTTCAACACTAACACAAGTGCAAAAAGTGGTTTTTCAACACTAACACAAGTGCGAAAAGTGTTTTTTTCCACACTAATACAAGTGCAAAAGTGGTTTCCTGCACCAACACAAGTGCGAAAAGTGATTTTTCAACACTAACACAAGTGCGAAAAGTGGTTTTTCAACACTATCACAAGTGCAAAAAGTGTTTTTTCCACACTAATACAAGTGCAAAAGTGGTT
>NW_027618673.1:0-64804 GCF_964187855.1 Myxine glutinosa
GTTGGTGCAGGAAACCACTTTGGCACTTGTATTAGTGTGGAAAAACCACTTTTCGCACTTGTGTTAGTGTTGAAAAACTACTTTTCGCACTTGTGTTAGTGTTGAAAAACCACTTTTCGCACTTGTGTTGGTGCAGGAAACCACTTTTGCACTTGTATTAGTGTGGAAAAAACACTTTTGGCACTTGTGATAGTGTTGAAAAACCACTTTTCGCACTTGTGTTAGTGTTGAAAAACCACTTTTCGCACTTGTGTTGGTGCAGGAAACCACTTTTGCACTTGTATTAGTGTGGAAAAACCACTTTTCGCACTTGTGTTAGTGTTGAAAAACCACTTTTCGCACTTGTGTTAGTACCACTTTTCGCACTTGTGTTGGTGCAGGAAACCACTTTTGCACTTGTATTAGTGTGGAAAAAACACTTTTTGCACTTGTGATAGTGTTGAAAAACCACTTTTCGCACTTGTGTTAGTGTTGAAAAACCACTTTTCGCACTTGTGTTGGTGCAGGAAACCACTTTTGCACTTGTATTAGTGTGGAAAAACCACTTTTCGCACTTGTGTTAGTGTTGAAAAACCACTTTTCGCACTTGTGTTGGTGCAGGAAACCACTTTTGCACTTGTATTAGTGTGGGAAAAACACTTTTGCACTTGTGGTTGTGTTGAAAAACCACTTTTCGCACTTGTGTTAGTGTTGAAAAACCACTTTTCGCACTTGTGTTGGTGCAGGAAACCACTTTTGCACTTGTATTAGTGTGGAAAAAACACTTTTGGCACTTGTGATAGTGTTGAAAAACCACTTTTCGCACTTGTGTTAGTGTTGAAAAACCACTTTTCGCACTTGTGTTGGTGCAGGAAACCACTTTTGCACTTGTATTAGTGTGGAAAAACCACTTTTCGCACATGTGTTAGTGTTGAAAAACCACTTTTCGCACTTGTGTTAGTGTTGAAAAACCACTTTTCGCACTTGTGTTAGTGTTGAAAAACCACTTTTCGCACTTGTGTTGGTGCAGGAAACCACTTTTGCACTTGTATTAGTGTGGAAAAAACACTTTTTGCACTTGTGATAGTGTTGAAAAACCACTTTTCGCACTTGTGTTAGTGTTGAAAAACCACTTTTCGCACTTGTGTTGGTGCAGGAAACCACTTTTGCACTTGTATTAGTGTGGAAAAAACACTTTTTGCACTTGTGATAGTGTTGAAAAACCACTTTTCGCACTTGTGTTAGTGTTGAAAAACCACTTCTCGCACTTGTGTTGGTGCAGGAAACCACTTTTGCACTTGTATTAGTGTGGAAAAACCACTTTTCGCACCTGTGTTAGTGTTGAAAAACCACTTTTTGCACTTGTGTTAGTGTTGAAAAACCACTTTTCGCACTTGTGTTGGTGCAGGAAACCACTTTTGCACTTGTATTAGTGTGGAAAAAACACTTTTTGCACTTGTGATAGTGTTGAAAAACCACTTTTCGCACTTGTGTTAGTGTTGAAAAACCACTTTTCGCACTTGTGTTGGTGCAGGAAACCACTTTTGCACTTGTATTAGTGTGGAAAAAACATTTTTTGCACTTGTGATAGTGTTGAAAACCCACTTTTTGCACATGTGTTAGTGTTGAAAAACCACTTTTCGCACATGTGTTAGTGTTGAAAAACCACTTCTCGCACTCGTGTTGGTGCAGGAAACCACTTTTGCACTTGTATTAGTGTGGAAAAACCACTTTTCGCACCTGTGTTAGTGTTGAAAAACCACTTTTCGCACTTGTGTTAGTGTTGAAAAACCACTTTTCGCACCTGTGTTGGTGCAGGAAACCACTTTTGCACTTGTATTAGTGTGGAAAAAACACTTTTTGCACTTGTGATAGTGTTGAAAAACCACTTTTCGCACTTGTGTTAGTGTTGAAAAACCACTTTTCACACTTGTGTTGGTGCAGGAAACCACTTTTGCACTTGTAGTAGTGTGGAAAAACCACTTTTCGCACTTGTGTTAGTGTTGAAAAACGACTTTTCGCACTTGTGTTAGTGTTGAAAAACCACTTCTCGCACTTGTGTTAGTGTTGAAAAACCACTTTTCGCACTTGTGTTGGTGCAGGAAACCACTTTTGCACTTGTATTAGTGTGGAAAAAACACTTTTTGCACTTGTGATAGTGTTGAAAAACCACTTTTCGCACTTGTGTTAGTGTTGAAAAACCACTTTTCGCACTTGTGTTGGTGCAGGAAACCACTTTTGGACTTGTATTCATGTGGAAAAAACACTTTTCGCACTTGTGTTAGTGTTGAAAAAACACTTTTCGCACTTGTGTTAGTGTTGAAAAACCACTTTTCGCACTTGTGTTAGTGTTGAAAAACCACTTTTCGCACTTGTGTTTGTGCAGGAAACCACTTTGGCACTTGTATTAGTGTGGAAAAAACACTTTTCGCACTTGTGATAATGTTGAAAAACCACTTTTCGCACTTGTGTTAGTGTTGAAAAACCACTTTTCGAACTTGTGTTGTTGCAGGAAACCACTTTTGCACTTGTATTGGTGTGGAAAAACCACTTTTCGCACTTGTGTTAGTGTTGAAAAACCACTTTTGCACTTGTATTAGTGTGGCAAAACCACTTTTCGCACTTGTGTTAGTGTTGAAAAACCACTTTTCGAACTTGTGTTGGTGCAGGAAACCACTTTTGCACTTGTATTAGTGTGGAAAAAACACTTTTTGCACTTGTGATAGTGTTGAAAAACCACTTTTCGCACTTGTGTTAGTGTTGAAAAAACACTTTTCGCACTTGTGTTGGTGCAGGAAACCACTTTTGCACTTGTATTAGTGTGGAAAAACCACTTTTCGCACTTGTGTTAGTGTTGAAAAACCACTTCTCGCACTTGTGTTCGTGTTGAAAAACCACTTTTCGCACTTGTGTTGGTGCAGGAAACCACTTTTGCACTTGTATTAGTGTGGAAAAAACACTTTTTGCACTTGTGATAGTGTTGAAAAACCACTTTTCGCACTTGTGTTAGTGTTGAAAAACCACTTTTCGCACTTGTGTTGGTGCAGGAAACCACTTTTTGACTTGTATTCGTGTGGAAAAACCACTTTTTGCACTTGTGTTAGTGTTGAAAAACCAGTTTTCAGCACGTGTGTTAGTGTTGAAAAACCACTTTTCGCACTTGTGTTAGTGTTGAAAAACCACTTTTCGCACTTGTGTTGGTGCAGGAAACCACTTTTGCACTTGTATTCGTGTTGAAAAAACACTTTTTGCACTTGTGATAGTGTTGAAAAACCACTTTTCGCACTTGTGTTAGTGTTGAAAAACCACTTTTTGCACTTGTGTTGGTGCAGGAAACCACTTTTGCACTTGTGTTAGTGTGGAAAAAACACTTTTTGCACTTGTGATAGTGTTGAAAAACCACTTTTCGCACTTGTATTAGTGTGGAAAAACCACTTTTCGCACTTGTGTTGGTGCAGGAAACCACTTTTGCACTTGTATTAGTGTGGAAAAACCACTTTTCGCACTTGTGTTAGTGTTGAAAAACCACTTTTCGCACTTGTGTTAGTGTTGGAAAAAACACTTTTCGCACTTGTGTTGGTGCAGGAAACCACTTTTGCACTTGTATTAGTGTGGAAAAAACACTTTTTGCACTTGTGATAGTGTTGAAAAACCACTTTTCGCACTTGTGTTAGTGTTGAAAAACCACTTTTCGCACTTGTGTTGGTGCAGGAAACCACTTTTGCACTTGTATTAGTGTGGAAAAACCACTTTTCGCACTTGTGTTAGTGTTGAAATACCACTTTTCGCACTTGTGTTAGTGTTGAAAAACCACTTTTCGCACTTGTGTTAGTGTTGAAAAACCACTTTTCGCACTTGTGTTAGTGTTTAAAAACCACTTTTCGCACTTGTGTTGGTGCAGGAAACCAATTTTGCACTTGTATTAGTGTGGAAAAAACTTTTTGCACTTGTGATAGTGTTGAAAAACCACTTTTCGCACTTGTGTTAGTGTTGAAAAACCACTTTTCGCACTTGTGTTGGTGCAGGAAACCACTTTTGCACTTGTATTAGTGTGGAAAACCCACTTTCGCACTTGTGTTAGTGTTGAAAAACCAATTTTCGCACTTGTGTTGGTGCAGGAAACCACTTTTGCACTTGTATTACTGCGGAAAACCACTTTTTGCACTTGTGTTAGTGTTGAAAAACCACTTTTCGCACTTGTGTTGGTGCAGGAAACCACTTTTGCACTTGTATTAGTGTGGAAAAACCCACTTTTTGCACTTGTGGTAGTGTTGAAAAACCACTTTTCGCACTTGTGTTAGTGTTGAAAGACCACTTTTCGCACTTGTGTTGGTGCAGGAAACCACTTTGGCACTTGTATTAGTGTGGAAAAACCACTTTTCGCACTTGTGTTAGTGTTGAAAAACTACTTTTCGCACTTGTGTTAGTGTTGAAAAACCACTTTTCGCACTTGTGTTGGTGCAGGAAACCACTTTTGCACTTGTATTAGTGTGGAAAAAACACTTTTGGCACTTGTGATAGTGTTGAAAAACCACTTTTCGCACTTGTGTTAGTGTTGAAAAACCACTTTTCGCACTTGTGTTGGTGCAGGAAACCGCTTTTGCACTTGTATTAGTGTGGAAAAACCACTTTTCGCACTTGTGTTAGTGTTGAAAAACCACTTTTCGCACTTGTGTTAGTACCACTTTTCGCACTTGTGTTGGTGCAGGAAACCACTTTTGCACTTGTATTAGTGTGGAAAAAACACTTTTTGCACTTGTGATAGTGTTGAAAAACCACTTTTCGCACTTGTGTTAGTGTTGAAAAACCACTTTTCGCACTTGTGTTGGTGCAGGAAACCACTTTTGCACTTGTATTAGTGTGGAAAAACCACTTTTCGCACTTGTGTTAGTGTTGAAAAACCACTTTTCGCACTTGTGTTGGTGCAGGAAACCACTTTTGCACTTGTATTAGTGTGGGAAAAACACTTTTGCACTTGTGGTTGTGTTGAAAAACCACTTTTCGCACTTGTGTTAGTGTTGAAAAACCACTTTTCGCACTTGTGTTGGTGCAGGAAACCACTTTTGCACTTGTATTAGTGTGGAAAAAACACTTTTGGCACTTGTGATAGTGTTGAAAAACCACTTTTCGCACTTGTGTTAGTGTTGAAAAACCACTTTTCGCACTTGTGTTGGTGCAGGAAACCACTTTTGCACTTGTATTAGTGTGGAAAAACCACTTTTCGCACATGTGTTAGTGTTGAAAAACCACTTTTCGCACTTGTGTTAGTGTTGAAAAACCACTTTTCGCACTTGTGTTAGTGTTGAAAAACCACTTTTCGCACTTGTGTTGGTGCAGGAAACCACTTTTGCACTTGTATTAGTGTGGAAAAAACACTTTTTGCACTTGTGATAGTGTTGAAAAACCACTTTTCGCACTTGTGTTAGTGTTGAAAAACCACTTTTCGCACTTGTGTTGGTGCAGGAAACCACTTTTGCACTTGTATTAGTGTGGAAAAAACACTTTTTGCACTTGTGATAGTGTTGAAAAACCACTTTTCGCACTTGTGTTAGTGTTGAAAAACCACCTCTCGCACTTGTGTTGGTGCAGGAAACCACTTTTGCACTTGTATTAGTGTGGAAAAACCACTTTTCGCACCTGTGTTAGTGTTGAAAAACCACTTTTTGCACTTGTGTTAGTGTTGAAAAACCACTTTTCGCACTTGTGTTGGTGCAGGAAACCACTTTTGCACTTGTATTAGTGTGGAAAAAACACTTTTTGCACTTGTGATAGTGTTGAAAAACCACTTTTCGCACTTGTGTTAGTGTTGAAAAACCACTTTTCGCACTTGTGTTGGTGCAGGAAACCACTTTTGCACTTGTATTAGTGTGGAAAAAACATTTTTTGCACTTGTGATAGTGTTGAAAACCCACTTTTTGCACATGTGTTAGTGTTGAAAAACCACTTTTCGCACATGTGTTAGTGTTGAAAAACCACCTCTCGCACTCGTGTTGGTGCAGGAAACCACTTTTGCACTTGTATTAGTGTGGAAAAACCACTTTTCGCACCTGTGTTAGTGTTGAAAAACCACTTTTCGCACTTGTGTTGGTGCAGGAAACCACTTTTGCACTTGTATTAGTGTGGAAAAAACACTTTTTGCACTTGTGATAGTGTTGAAAAACCACTTTTCGCACTTGTGTTAGTGTTGAAAAACCACTTTTCGCACTTGTGTTGGTGCAGGAAACCACTTTTGCACTTGTATTAGTGTGGAAAAAACACTTTTTGCACTTGTGATAGTGTTGAAAAACCACTTTTCGCACTTGTGTTAGTGTTGAAAAACCACTTTTCGCACTTGTGTTGGTGCAGGAAACCACTTTTGCACTTGTATTAGTGTGGAAAAAACACTTTTTGCACTTGTGATAGTGTTGAAAAACCACTTTTCGCACTTGTGTTAGTGTTGAAAAACCACTCCTCGCACTTGTGTTGGTGCAGGAAACCACTTTTGCACTTGTATTAGTGTGGAAAAACCACTTTTCGCACCTGTGTTAGTGTTGAAAAACCACTTTTTGCACTTGTGTTAGTGTTGAAAAACCACTTTTCGCACTTGTGTTGGTGCAGGAAACCACTTTTGCACTTGTATTAGTGTGGAAAAAACACTTTTTGCACTTGTGATAGTGTTGAAAAACCACTTTTCGCACTTGTGTTAGTGTTGAAAAACCACTTTTCGCACTTGTGTTGGTGCAGGAAACCACTTTTGCACTTGTATTAGTGTGGAAAAAACATTTTTTGCACTTGTGATAGTGTTGAAAACCCACTTTTTGCACATGTGTTAGTGTTGAAAAACCACTTTTCGCACATGTGTTAGTGTTGAAAAACCACCTTCTCGCACTCGTGTTGGTGCAGGAAACCACTTTTGCACTTGTATTAGTGTGGAAAAACCACTTTTCGCACCTGTGTTAGTGTTGAAAAACCACTTTTCGCACTTGTGTTAGTGTTGAAAAACCACTTTTCGCACTTGTGTTGGTGCAGGAAACCACTTTTGCACTTGTATTAGTGTGGAAAAAACACTTTTTGCACTTGTGATAGTGTTGAAAAACCACTTTTCGCACTTGTGTTAGTGTTGAAAAACCACTTTTCACACTTGTGTTGGTGCAGGAAACCACTTTTGCACTTGTAGTAGTGTGGAAAAACCACTTTTCGCACTTGTGTTAGTGTTGAAAAACGACTTTTCGCACTTGTGTTAGTGTTGAAAAACCACTTCTCGCACTTGTGTTAGTGTTGAAAAACCACTTTTCGCACTTGTGTTGGTGCAGGAAACCACTTTTGCACTTGTATTAGTGTGGAAAAAACACTTTTTGCACTTGTGATAGTGTTGAAAAACCACTTTTCGCACTTGTGTTAGTGTTGAAAAACCACTTTTCGCACTTGTGTTGGTGCAGGAAACCACTTTTGGACTTGTATTCATGTGGAAAAAACACTTTTCGCACTTGTGTTAGTGTTGAAAAAACACTTTTCGCACTTGTGTTAGTGTTGAAAAACCACTTTTCGCACTTGTGTTAGTGTTGAAAAACCACTTTTCGCACTTGTGTTTGTGCAGGAAACCACTTTGGCACTTGTATTAGTGTGGAAAAAACACTTTTCGCACTTGTGATAATGTTGAAAAACCACTTTTCGCACTTGTGTTAGTGTTGAAAAACCACTTTTCGAACTTGTGTTGTTGCAGGAAACCACTTTTGCACTTGTATTGGTGTGGAAAAACCACTTTTCGCACTTGTGTTAGTGTTGAAAAACCACTTTTGCACTTGTATTAGTGTGGCAAAACCACTTTTCGCACTTGTGTTAGTGTTGAAAAACCACTTTTCGAACTTGTGTTGGTGCAGGAAACCACTTTTGCACTTGTATTAGTGTGGAAAAAACACTTTTTGCACTTGTGATAGTGTTGAAAAACCACTTTTCGCACTTGTGTTGGTGCAGGAAACCACTTTTGCACTTGTATTGGTGTGGAAAAACCACTTTTCGCACTTGTGTTAGTGTTGAAAAACCACTTTTGCACTTGTATTAGTGTGGCAAAACCACTTTTCGCACTTGTGTTAGTGTTGAAAAACCACTTTTCGAACTTGTGTTGGTGCAGGAAACCACTTTTGCACTTGTATTAGTGTGGAAAAAACACTTTTTGCACTTGTGTTAGTGTTGAAAAAACACTTTTCGCACTTGTGTTGGTGCAGGAAACCACTTTTGCACTTGTATTAGTGTGGAAAAACCACTTTTCGCACTTGTGTTAGTGTTGAAAAATAACTTTTCGCACTTGTGTTGGTGCAGGAAACCACTTTTGCTCTTGTATTAGTGTGGAAAAAACACTTTTGCACTTGTATTAGTGTTGAAAAACCACTTTTCGCACTTGTGTTAGTGTTGAAAAACCACTTTTCGCACTTGTGTTGGTGCAGGAAACCACTTTTGCACTTGTATTAGTGTGGAAAAAACACTTTTTGCACATGTGATAGTGTTGAAAAACCACTTTTCGCACTTGTGTTAGTGTTGAAAAAACACTTTTCGCACTTGTGTTGGTGCAGGAAACCACTTTTGCACTTGTATTAGTGTGGAAAAAACACTTTTGGCACTTGTGATAGTGTTGAAAAACCACTTTTCGCACTTGTGTTAGTGTTGAAAAACCACTTTTCGCACTTGTGTTGGTGCAGGAAACCACTTTTGCACTTGTATTAGTGTGGAAAAACCACTTTTCGCACTTGTGTTATTGTTGAAAAACCACTTTTCGCACTTGTGTTAGTACCACTTTTCGCACTTGTGTTGGTGCAGGAAACCACTTTTGCACTTGTATTAGTGTGGAAAATACACTTTTGGACTTGTGATAGTGTTGAAAAACCACTTTTCGCACTTGTATTAGTGTTGAAAAACCACTTCTCGCACTTGTGTTGGTGCAGGAAACCACTTTTGCACTTGTATTAGTGTGGAAAAACCACTTTTCGCACCTGTGTTAGTGTTGAAAAACCACTTTTCGCACTTGTGTTAGTGTTGAAAAACCACTTTTCACACTTGTGTTGGTGCAGGAAACCACTTTTGCACTTGTATTAGTGTGGAAAAAACACTTTTTGCACTTGTGATAGTGTTGAAAACCACTTTTCGCACTTGTGTTAGTGTTGAAAAACCACTTTTCACACTTGTGTTGGTGCAGGAAACCACTTTTGCACTTGTATTAGTGTGGAAAAACCACTTTTCGCACTTGTGTTAGTGTTGAAAAACGACTTTTTGCACTTGTGTTAGTGTAGAAAAACCACTTCTCGCACTTGTGTTAGTGTTGAAAAACCACTTTTCGCACTTGTGTTGGTGCAGGAAACCACTTTTGCACTTGTATTAGTGTGGAAAAAACACTTTTTGCACTTGTGATAGTGTTGAAAAACCACTTTTTGCACTTGTGTTAGTGTTGAAAAACCACTTTTTGCACTTGTGTTAGTGTTGAAAAACCACTTTTCGCACTTGTGTTGGTGCAGGAAACCACTTTTGCACTTGTATTTGTGTGGAAAAAACACTTTTTGCACTTGTGATAGTGTTGAAAAACCACTTTTCGCGCTTGTGTTAGTGTTGAAAAACCACTTTTCGCACTTGTGTTGGTGCAGGAAACCACTTTTGCACTTGTATTAGTGTGGAAAAACCACTTTTCGCACTTGTGTTAGTGTTGAAAAACCACTTTTCGCACTTGTGTTAGTGTTGAAAAACCACTTTTCGAACTTGTGTTGGTGCAGGAAACCACTTTTGCACTTGTATTAGTGTGGAAAAAACACTTTTTGCACTTGTGATAATGTTGAAAAACCACTTTTCGCACTTGTGTTAGTGTTGAAAAAACACTTTTCGCACTTGTGTTGGTGCAGGAAACCACTTTTGCACTTGTATTAGTGTGGAAAAACCACTTTTCGCACTTGTGTTAGTGTTGAAAAACCACTTTTCGCACTTGTGTTGGTGCAGGAAACCACTTTTGCACTTGTATTACTGTGGAAAAAACACTTATGCACTTGTGGTTGTGTTGAAAAACCACTTTTCGCACTTGTGTTAGTGTTGAAAAACCACTTTTCGCACTTGTGTTGGTGCAGGAAACCACTTTTGCACTTGTATTAGTGTGGAAAAACCACTTTTCGCACTTGTGTTAGTGTTGAAAAACCACTTTTCGCACTTGTGTTAGTGTTGAAAAACCACTTTTCGCACTTGTGTTAGTGTTGAAAAACCACTTTTCGCACTTGTTTTGGTGCAGGAAACCACTTTTGCACTTGTATTAGTGTGGAAAAAACACTTTTTGCACTTGTGATAGTGTTGAAAAACCACTTTTCGCACTTGTGTTAGTGTTGAAAAACCACTTTTCGCACTTGTGTTGGTGCAGGAAACCACTTTTGCACTTGTATTAGTGTGGAAAAAACACTTTTTGCACTTGTGATAGTGTTGAAAAACCACTTTTCGCACTTGTGTTGGTGCAGGAAACCACTTTTGCACTTGTATTAGTGTGGAAAAAACACTTTTCGCACTTGTGTTAGTGTTGAAAAACCACTTTTCGCACTTGTTTTGGTGCAGGAAACCACTTTTGCACTTGTATTAGTGTGGAAAAAACACTTTTTGCACTTGTGATAGTGTTGAAAAACCACTTTTCGCACTTGTGTTAGTGTTGAAAAACCACTTTTCGCACTTGTGTTGGTGCAGGAAACCACTTTTGCACTTGTATTAGTGTGGAAAAAACACTTTTTGCACTTGTGATAGTGTTGAAAAACCACTTTTCGCACTTGTGTTGGTGCAGGAAACCACTTTTGCACTTGTATTAGTGTGGAAAAAACACTTTTCGCACTTGTGTTAGTGTTGAAAAACCACCTCTCGCACTTGTGTTGGTGCAGGAAACCACTTTTGCACTTGCATTAGTGTGTAAAAACCACTTTTCGCACTTGTGTTAGTGTTGAAAAACGACTTTTCGCACTTGTGTTAGTGTTGAAAAACCACTTCTCGCACTTGTGTTAGTGTTGAAAAACCACTTTTCGCACTTGTGTTGGTGCAGGAAACCACTTTTGCACTTGTATTAGTGTGGAAAAAACACTTTTTGCACTTGTGATAGTGTTGAAAAACCACTTTTCGCACTTGTGTTAGTGTTGAAAAACCACTTTTCGCACTTGTGTTGGTGCAGGAAACCACTTTTGGACTTGTATTCATGTGGAAAAAACACTTTTCGCACTTGTGTTAGTGTTGAAAAAACACTTTTCGCACTTGTGTTAGTGTTGAAAAACCACTTTTCGCACTTGTGTTAGTGTTGAAAAACCACTTTTCGCACTTGTGTTTGTGCAGAAAACCACTTTGGCACTTGTATTAGTGTGGAAAAAACACTTTTCGCACTTGTGATAATGTTGAAAAACCACTTTTCGCACTTGTGTTAGTGTTGAAAAACCACTTTTCGAACTTGTGTTGTTGCAGGAAACCACTTTTGCACTTGTATTGGTGTGGAAAAACCACTTTTCGCACTTGTGTTAGTGTTGAAAAACCACTTTTGCACTTGTATTAGTGTGGCAAAACCACTTTTCGCACTTGTGTTAGTGTTGAAAAACCACTTTTCGAACTTGTGTTGGTGCAGGAAACCACTTTTGCACTTGTATTAGTGTGGAAAAAACACTTTTTGCACTTGTGATAGTGTTGAAAAACCACTTTTCGCACTTGTGTTAGTGTTGAAAAAACACTTTTCGCACTTGTGTTGGTGCAGGAAACCACTTTTGCACTTGTATTAGTGTGGAAAAACCACTTTTCGCACTTGTGTTAGTGTTGAAAAATAACTTTTCGCACTTGTGTTGGTGCAGGAAACCACTTTTGCTCTTGTATTAGTGTGGAAAAAACACTTTTGCACTTGTATTAGTGTTGAAAAACCACTTTTCGCACTTGTGTTAGTGTTGAAAAACCACTTTTCGCACTTGTGTTGGTGCAGGAAACCACTTTTGCACTTGTATTAGTGTGGAAAAAACACTTTTCGCACATGTGATAGTGTTGAAAAACCACTTTTCGCACTTGTGTTAGTGTTGAAAAAACACTTTTCGCACTTGTGTTGGTGCAGGAAACCACTTTTGCACTTGTATTAGTGTGGAAAAAACACTTTTGGCACTTGTGATAGTGTTGAAAAACCACTTTTCGCACTTGTGTTAGTGTTGAAAAACCACTTTTCGCACTTGTGTTGGTGCAGGAAACCACTTTTGCACTTGTATTAGTGTGGAAAAACCACTTTTCGCACTTGTGTTATTGTTGAAAAACCACTTTTCGCACTTGTGTTAGTACCACTTTTCGCACTTGTGTTGGTGCAGGAAACCACTTTTGCACTTGTATTAGTGTGGAAAAAACACTTTTGGACTTGTGATAGTGTTGAAAAACCACTTTTCGCACTTGTATTAGTGTTGAAAAACCACTTCTCGCACTTGTGTTGGTGCAGGAAACCACTTTTGCACTTGTATTAGTGTGGAAAAACCACTTTTCGCACCTGTGTTAGTGTTGAAAAACCACTTTTCGCACTTGTGTTAGTGTTGAAAAACCACTTTTCACACTTGTGTTGGTGCAGGAAACCACTTTTGCACTTGTATTAGTGTGGAAAAAACACTTTTTGCACTTGTGATAGTGTTGAAAACCACTTTTCGCACTTGTGTTAGTGTTGAAAAACCACTTTTCACACTTGTGTTGGTGCAGGAAACCACTTTTGCACTTGTATTAGTGTGGAAAAACCACTTTTCGCACTTGTGTTAGTGTTGAAAAACGACTTTTTGCACTTGTGTTAGTGTAGAAAAACCACTTCTCGCACTTGTGTTAGTGTTGAAAAACCACTTTTCGCACTTGTGTTGGTGCAGGAAACCACTTTTGCACTTGTATTAGTGTGGAAAAAACACTTTTTGCACTTGTGATAGTGTTGAAAAACCACTTTTTGCACTTGTGTTAGTGTTGAAAAACCACTTTTTGCACTTGTGTTAGTGTTGAAAAACCACTTTTCGCACTTGTGTTGGTGCAGGAAACCACTTTTGCACTTGTATTTGTGTGGAAAAAACACTTTTTGCACTTGTGATAGTGTTGAAAAACCACTTTTCGCGCTTGTGTTAGTGTTGAAAAACCACTTTTCGCACTTGTGTTGGTGCAGGAAACCACTTTTGCACTTGTATTAGTGTTGAAAAACCACTTTTCGCACTTGTGTTAGTGTTGAAAAACCACTTTTCGAACTTGTGTTGGTGCAGGAAACCACTTTTGCACTTGTATTAGTGTGGAAAAAACACTTTTTGCACTTGTGATAATGTTGAAAAACCACTTTTCGCACTTGTGTTAGTGTTGAAAAAACACTTTTCGCACTTGTGTTGGTGCAGGAAACCACTTTTGCACTTGTATTAGTGTGGAAAAACCACTTTTCGCACTTGTGTTAGTGTTGAAAAACCACTTTTCGCACTTGTGTTGGTGCAGGAAACCACTTTTGCACTTGTATTACTGTGGAAAAAACACTTATGCACTTGTGGTTGTGTTGAAAAACCACTTTTCGCACTTGTGTTAGTGTTGAAAAACCACTTTTCGCACTTGTGTTGGTGCAGGAAACCACTTTTGCACTTGTATTAGTGTGGAAAAAACACTTTTGGCACTTGTGATAGTGTTGAAAAACCACTTTTTGCACTTGTGTTAGTGTTGAAAAACCACTTTTCGCACTTGTGTTGGTGCAGGAAACCACTTTTGCACTTGTATTAGTGTGGAAAAACCACTTTTCGCACTTGTGTTAGTGTTGAAAAACCACTTTTCGCACTTGTGTTAGTGTTGAAAAACCACTTTTCGCACTTGTGTTAGTGTTGAAAAACCACTTTTCGCACTTGTTTTGGTGCAGGAAACCACTTTTGCACTTGTATTAGTGTGGAAAAAACACTTTTTGCACTTGTGATAGTGTTGAAAAACCACTTTTCGCACTTGTGTTAGTGTTGAAAAACCACTTTTCGCACTTGTGTTGGTGCAGGAAACCACTTTTGCACTTGTATTAGTGTGGAAAAAACACTTTTTGCACTTGTATTAGTGTGGAAAAAACACTTTTTGCACTTGTGATAGTGTTGAAAAACCACTTTTCGCACTTGTGTTGGTGCAGGAAACCACTTTTGCACTTGTATTAGTGTGGAAAAAACACTTTTCGCACTTGTGTTAGTGTTGAAAAACCACTTCTCGCACTTGTGTTGGTGCAGGAAACCACTTTTGCACTTGCATTAGTGTGTAAAAACCACTTTTCGCACCTGTGTTAGTGTTGAAAAACCACTTTTCGCACTTGTGTTAGTGTTGAAAAACCACTTTTCGCACTTGTGTTGGTGCAGGAAACCACTTTTGCACTTGTATTAGTGTGGAAAAACCATTTTTCGCACTTGTGTTAGTGTTGAAAAACGACTTTTCGCACTTGTGTTAGTGTTGAAAAACCACTTCTCGCACTTGTGTTAGTGTTGAAAAACCACTTTTGCACTTGTATTAGTGTGGAAAAACCACTTTTCGCACTTGTGTTAGTGTTGAAAAACCACTTTTCGCACTTGTGTTGGTGCAGGAAACCACTTTTGCACTTGTATTAGTGTGGAAAAAACACTTTTTGCACTTGTGATAGTGTTGAAAAACCACTTTTCGCACTTGTGTTGGTGCAGGAAACCACTTTTGGACTTGTATTCGTGTGGAAAAAACACTTTTCGCACTTGTGTTAGTGTTGAAAAAACACTTTTCGCACTTGTGTTAGTGTTGAAAAACCACTTTTCGCACTTGTGTTAGTGTTGAAAAACCACTTTTCGCACTTGTGTTAGTGTTGAAAAACCACTTTTCGCACTTGTGTTCGTGCAGGAAACCACTTTGGCACTTGTATTAGTGTGGAAAAAACACTTTTCGCACTTGTGATAGTGTTGAAAAACCACTTTTCGCACTTGTGTTAGTGTTGAAAAATCACTTTTCGAACTTGTGTTGGTGCAGGAAACCACTTTTGCACTTGTATTAGTGTCGAAAAACCACTTTTCGCACTTGTGTTAGTGTTGAAAAACCACTTTTGCACTTGTGTTAGTGTTGAAAAACCACTTTTCGCACTTGTGTTAGTGTTGAAAAACCACTTTTCGCACTTGTGTTAGTGTTGAAAAACCACTTTTCGCACTTGTGTTGGTGCAGGAAACCACTTTTGCACTTGTATTAGTGTGGAAAAAACACTTTTTGCACTTGTGATAGTGTTGAAAAACCACTTTTCGCACTTGTGTTAGTGTTGAAAAACCACTTTTCGCACTTGTGTTGGTGCAGGAAACCACTTTTGCACTTGTATTAGTGTGGAAAAAACACTTTTTGCACTTGTGATAGTGTTGAAAAACCACTTTTCGCACTTGTGTTGGTGCAGGAAACCACTTTTGCACTTGTATTAGTGTGGAAAAAACACTTTTCGCACTTGTGTTAGTGTTGAAAAACCACTTCTCGCACTTGTGTTGGTGCAGGAAACCACTTTTGCATTGCATTAGTGTGTAAAAACCACTTTTCGCACCTGTGTTAGTGTTGAAAAACCACTTTTCGCACTTGTGTTAGTGTTGAAAAACCACTTTTCGCACTTGTGTTGGTGCATGAAACCACTTTTGCACTTGTATTAGTGTGGAAAAACCATTTTTCGCACTTGTGTTAGTGTTGAAAAACGACTTTTCGCACTTGTGTTAGTGTTGAAAAACCACTTCTCGCACTTGTGTTAGTGTTGAAAAACCACTTTTCGCACTTGTGTTGGTGCAGGAAACCACTTTTGCACTTGTATTAGTGTGGAAAAAACACTTTTTGCACTTGTGATAGTGTTGAAAAACCACTTTTCGCACTTGTGTTGGTGCAGGAAACCACTTTTGGACTTGTATTCGTGTGGAAAAAACACTTTTCGCACTTGTGTTAGTGTTGAAAAAACACTTTTCGCACTTGTGTTAGTGTTGAAAAACCACTTTTCGCACTTGTGATAGTGTTGAAAAACCACTTTTCGCACTTGTGTTAGTGTTGAAAAATCACTTTTCGAACTTGTGTTGGTGCAGGAAACCACTTTTGCACTTGTATTAGTGTCGAAAAACCACTTTTCGCACTTGTGTTAGTGTTGAAAAACCACTTTTGCACTTGTATTAGTGTGGAAAAACCACTTTTCGCACTTGTGTTAGTGTTGAAAACCACTTTCGAACTTGTGTTGGTGCAGGAAACCACTTTTGCACTTGTATTAGTGTGGAAAAAACACTTTTCGCACTTGTGTTAGTGTTGAAAAACCACTTTTCACACTTGTGTTGGTGCAGGAAACCACTTTTGCACTTGTATTAGTGTGGAAAAACCACTTTTCGCACTTGTGTTAGTGTTGAAAAAACACTTTTCGCACTTGTGTTAGTGTTGAAAAACCACTTTTCGCATTTGTGTTAGTGTTGAAAAACCACTTTTCGCACTTGTGTTAGTGTTGAAAAACCACTTTTCGCACTTGTGTTCGTGCAGGAAACCACTTTGGCACTTGTATTAGTGTGGAAAAAACACTTTTCGCACTTGTGATAGTGTTGAAAAACCACTTTTCGCACTTGTGTTAGTGTTGAAAAATCACTTTTCGAACTTGTGTTGGTGCAGGAAACCACTTTTGCACTTGTATTAGTGTCGAAAAACCACTTTTTGCACTTGTGTTAGTGTTGAAAAACCACTTTTGCACTTGTATTAGTGTGGAAAAACCACTTTTCGCACTTGTGTTAGTGTTGAAAACCACTTTCGAACTTGTGTTGGTGCAGGAAACCACTTTTGCACTTGTATTAGTGTGGAAAAAACACTTTTCGCACTTGTGATAGTGTTGAAAAACCACTTTTCACACTTGTGTTGGTGCAGGAAACCACTTTTGCACTTGTATTAGTGTGGAAAAAACACTTTTTGCACTTGTGATAGTGTTGAAAAACCACTTTTTGCACTTGTGTTAGTGTTGAAAAACCACTTTTTGCACTTGTGTTAGTGTTGAAAAACCACTTTTCGCACTTGTGTTCGTGCAGGAAACCACTTTTGCACTTGTATTTGTGTGGAAAAAACACTTTTTGCACTTGTGATAGTGTTGAAAAACCACTTTTCGCACTTGTGTTAGTGTTGAAAAACCACTTTTCGCACTTGTGTTGGTGCAGGAAACCACTTTTGCACTTGTATTAGTGTGGAAAACCACTTTTCGCACTTGTGTTAGTGTTGAAAAACCACTTTTCGCACTTGTGTTAGTGTTGTAAAACCACTTTTCGAACTTGTGTTGGTGCAGGAAACCACTTTTGCACTTGTATTAGTGTGGAAAAAATACTTTTTGCACTTGTTATAGTGTTGAAAAACCACTTTTCGCACTTGTGTTAGTGTTGAAAAAACACTTTTCGCACTTGTGTTGGTGCAGGAAACCACTTTTGCACTTGTATTAGTGTGGAAAAACCACTTTTCGCACTTATGTTAGTGTTGAAAAATCACTTTTCGCACTTGTGTTGGTGCAGGAAACCACTTTTGCTCCTGTATTAGTGTGGAAAAAACACTTTTGCACTTGAGGTAGTGTTGAAAAACCACTTTTCGCACTTGTGTTAGTGTTGAAAAACCACTTTTCGCACTTGTGTTGGTGCAGGAAACCACTTTTGCACTTGTATTAGTGTGGAAAAAACACTTTTTGCACTTGTGATAGTGTTGAGAAACCACTTTTCGCACTTGTGTTAGTGTTGAAAAAACACTTTTCGCACTTGTGTTGGTGCAGGAAACCACTTTTGCACTTGTATTAGTGTGGAAAAAACACTTTTGGCACTTGTGATAGTGTTGAAAAACCACTTTTCGCACTTGTGTTAGTGTTGAAAAACCACTTTTCGCACTTGTGTTGGTGCAGGAAACCACTTTTGCACTTGTATTAGTGTGGAAAAACCACTTTTCGCACTTGTGTTAGTGTTGAAAAACCACTTTTCGCACTTGTGTTAGTACCACTTTTCGCACTTGTGTTGGTGCAGGAAACCACTTTTGCACTTGTATTAGTGTGGAAAAAACACTTTTTGCACTTGTGATAGTGTTGAAAAACCACTTTTCGCACTTGTGTTAGTGTTGAAAAACCACTTCTCGCACTTGTGTTGGTGCAGGAAACCACTTTTGCACTTGTATTAGTGTGGAAAAACCACTTTTCGCACCTGTGTTAGTGTTGAAAAACCACTTTTCGCACTTGTGTTAGTGTTGAAAAACCACTTTTCACACTTGTGTTGGTGCAGGAAACCACTTTTGCACTTGTATTAGTGTGGAAAAAACACTTTTTGCACTTGTGATCGTGTTGAAAAACCACTTTTCGCACTTGTGTTAGTGTTGAAAAACCACTTTTCACACTTGTGTTGGTGCAGGAAACCACTTTTGCACTTGTATTAGTGTGGAAAAACCACTTTTCGCACTTGTGTTAGTGTTGAAAAACGAGTTTTCGCACTTGTGTTAGTGTTGAAAAACCACTTCTCGCACTTGTGTTAGTGTTGAAAAACCACTTTTCGCACTTGTGTTGGTGCAGGAAACCACTTTTGCACTTGTATTAGTGTGGAAAAAACACTTTTTGCACTAGTGATGGTGTTGAAAAACCACTTTTCGCACTTGTGTTAGTGTTGAAAAACCACTTTTCGCACTTGTGTTGGTGCAGGAAACCACTTTTGGACTTGTATTAGTGTGGAAAAAACACTTTTCGCACTTGTGTTAGTGTTGAAAAACCACTTTTCACACTTGTGTTGGTGCAGGAAACCACTTTTGCACTTGTATTAGTGTGGAAAAACCACTTTTCGCACTTGTGTTAGTGTTGAAAAACCACTTTTCGCACTTGTGTTAGTGTTGAAAAACCACTTTTCGCACTTGTGTTAGTGTTGAAAAACCACTTTTCGCACTTGTGTTAGTGTTGAAAAACCACTTTTCGCACTTGTGTTCGTGCAGGAAACCACTTTGGCACTTGTATTAGTGTGGAAAAAACACTTTTCGCACTTGTGATAGTGTTGAAAAACCACTTTTCGCACTTGTGTTAGTGTTGAAAAATCACTTTTCGAACTTGTGTTGGTGCAGGAAACCACTTTTGCACTTGTATTAGTGTCGAAAAACCACTTTTCGCACTTGTGTTAGTGTTGAAAAACCACTTTTGCACTTGTATTAGTGTGGAAAAACCACTTTTCGCACTTGTGTTAGTGTTGAAAACCACTTTCGAACTTGTGTTGGTGCAGGAAACCACTTTTGCACTTGTATTAGTGTGGAAAAAACACTTTTCGCACTTGTGATAGTGTTGAAAAACCACTTTTCACACTTGTGTTGGTGCAGGAAACCACTTTTGCACTTGTATTAGTGTGGAAAAAACACTTTTTGCACTTGTGATAGTGTTGAAAAACCACTTTTTGCACTTGTGTTAGTGTTGAAAAACCACTTTTTGCACTTGTGTTAGTGTTGAAAAACCACTTTTCGCACTTGTGTTGGTGCAGGAAACCACTTTTGCACTTGTATTTGTGTGGAAAAAAACACTTTTTGCACTTGTGATAGTGTTGAAAAACCACTTTTCGCACTTGTGTTAGTGTTGAAAAACCACTTTTCGCACTTGTGTTGGTGCAGGAAACCACTTTTGCACTTGTATTAGTGTGGAAAAACCACTTTTCGCACTTGTGTTAGTGTTGAAAAACCACTTTTCGCACTTGTGTTAGTGTTGTAAAACCACTTTTCGAACTTGTGTTGGTGCAGGAAACCACTTTTGCACTTGTATTAGTGTGGAAAAAATACTTTTTGCACTTGTTATAGTGTTGAAAAACCACTTTTCGCACGTGTGTTAGTGTTGAAAAAACACTTTTCGCACTTGTGTTGGTGCAGGAAACCACTTTTGCACTTGTATTAGTGTGGAAAAACCACTTTTCGCACTTGTGTTAGTGTTGAAAAATCACTTTTCGCACTTGTGTTGGTGCAGGAAACCACTTTTGCTCTTGTATTAGTGTGGAAAAAACACTTTTGCACTTGAGGTAGTGTTGAAAAACCACTTTTCGCACTTGTGTTAGTGTTGAAAAACCACTTTTCGCACTTGTGTTGGTGCAGGAAACCACTTTTGCACTTGTATTAGTGTGGAAAAAACACTTTTGGCACTTGTGATAGTGTTGAAAAACCACTTTTCACACTTGTGTTAGTGTTGAAAAACCACTTTTCGCACTTGTGTTGGTGCAGGAAACCACTTTTGCACTTGTATTAGTGTGGAAAAACCACTTTTCGCACTTGTGTTATTGTTGAAAAACCACTTTTCGCACTTGTGTTAGTACCACTTTTCGCACTTGTGTTGGTGCAGGAAACCACTTTTGCACTTGTATTAGTGTGGAAAAAACACTTTTGGACTTGTGATAGTGTTGAAAAACCACTTTTCGCACTTGTATTAGTGTTGAAAAACCACTTCTCGCACTTGTGTTGGTGCAGGAAACCACTTTTGCACTTGTATTAGTGTGGAAAAACCACTTTTCGCACCTGTGTTAGTGTTGAAAAACCACTTTTCGCACTTGTGTTAGTGTTGAAAAACCACTTTTCACACTTGTGTTGGTGCAGGAAACCACTTTTGCACTTGTATTAGTGTGGAAAAAACACTTTTTGCACTTGTGATAGTGTTGAAAACCACTTTTCGCACTTGTGTTAGTGTTGAAAAACCACTTTTCACACTTGTGTTGGTGCAGGAAACCACTTTTGCACTTGTATTAGTGTGGAAAAACCACTTTTCGCACTTGTGTTAGTGTTGAAAAACGACTTTTTGCACTTGTGTTAGTGTAGAAAAACCACTTCTCGCACTTGTGTTAGTGTTGAAAAACCACTTTTCGCACTTGTGTTGGTGCAGGAAACCACTTTTGCACTTGTATTAGTGTGGAAAAAACACTTTTTGCACTTGTGATAGTGTTGAAAAACCACTTTTTGCACTTGTGTTAGTGTTGAAAAACCACTTTTTGCACTTGTGTTAGTGTTGAAAAACCACTTTTCGCACTTGTGTTGGTGCAGGAAACCACTTTTGCACTTGTATTTGTGTGGAAAAAACACTTTTTGCACTTGTGATAGTGTTGAAAAACCACTTTTCGCGCTTGTGTTAGTGTTGAAAAACCACTTTTCGCACTTGTGTTGGTGCAGGAAACCACTTTTGCACTTGTATTAGTGTGGAAAAACCACTTTTCGCACTTGTGTTAGTGTTGAAAAACCACTTTTCGCACTTGTGTTAGTGTTGAAAAACCACTTTTCGAACTTGTGTTGGTGCAGGAAACCACTTTTGCACTTGTATTAGTGTGGAAAAAACACTTTTTGCACTTGTGATAATGTTGAAAAACCACTTTTCGCACTTGTGTTAGTGTTGAAAAAACACTTTTCGCACTTGTGTTGGTGCAGGAAACCACTTTTGCACTTGTATTAGTGTGGAAAAACCACTTTTCGCACTTGTGTTAGTGTTGAAAAACCACTTTTCGCACTTGTGTTGGTGCAGGAAACCACTTTTGCACTTGTATTACTGTGGAAAAAACACTTATGCACTTGTGGTTGTGTTGAAAAACCACTTTTCGCACTTGTGTTAGTGTTGAAAAACCACTTTTCGCACTTGTGTTGGTGCAGGAAACCACTTTTGCACTTGTATTAGTGTGGAAAAAACACTTTTGGCACTTGTGATAGTGTTGAAAAACCACTTTTCGCACTTGTGTTAGTGTTGAAAAACCACTTTTCGCACTTGTGTTGGTGCAGGAAACCACTTTTGCACTTGTATTAGTGTGGAAAAACCACTTTTCGCACTTGTGTTAGTGTTGAAAAACCACGTTTCGCACTTGTGTTAGTGTTGAAAAACCACTTTTCGCACTTGTGTTAGTGTTGAAAAACCACTTTTCGCACTTGTTTTGGTGCAGGAAACCACTTTTGCACTTGTATTAGTGTGGAAAAAACACTTTTTGCACTTGTGATAGTGTTGAAAAACCACTTTTCGCACTTGTGTTAGTGTTGAAAAACCACTTTTCGCACTTGTGTTGGTGCAGGAAACCACTTTTGCACTTGTATTAGTGTGGAAAAAACACTTTTTGCACTTGTGATAGTGTTGAAAAACCACTTTTCGCACTTGTGTTGGTGCAGGAAACCACTTTTGCACTTGTATTAGTGTGGAAAAAACACTTTTCGCACTTGTGTTAGTGTTGAAAAACCACTTCTCGCACTTGTGTTGGTGCAGGAAACCACTTTTGCACTTGCATTAGTGTGTAAAAACCACTTTTCGCACCTGTGTTAGTGTTGAAAAACCACTTTTCGCACTTGTGTTAGTGTTGAAAAACCACTTTTCGCACTTGTGTTGGTGCAGGAAACCACTTTTGCACTTGTATTAGTGTGGAAAAACCATTTTTCGCACTTGTGTTAGTGTTGAAAAACGACTTTTCGCACTTGTGTTAGTGTTGAAAAACCACTTCTCGCACTTGTGTTAGTGTTGAAAAACCACTTTTGCACTTGTATTAGTGTGGAAAAACCACTTTTCGCACTTGTGTTAGTGTTGAAAAACCACTTTTCGCACTTGTGTTGGTGCAGGAAACCACTTTTGCACTTGTATTAGTGTGGAAAAAACACTTTTTGCACTTGTGATAGTGTTGAAAAACCACTTTTCGCACTTGTGTTGGTGCAGGAAACCACTTTTGGACTTGTATTCGTGTGGAAAAAACACTTTTCGCACTTGTGTTAGTGTTGAAAAAACACTTTTCGCACTTGT
Organism: Myxine glutinosa; assembly: GCF_964187855.1. Classification (NCBI taxonomy): domain Eukaryota; kingdom Metazoa; phylum Chordata; class Myxini; order Myxiniformes; family Myxinidae; genus Myxine; species Myxine glutinosa. The sequence goes on from NW_027618673.1 coordinate 22,673, forward strand.
GTTAGTGTTGAAAAACCACTTTTCGCACTTGTGTTAGTGTTGAAAAACCACTTTTCGCACTTGTGTTAGTGTTGAAAAACCACTTTTCGCACTTGTGTTCGTGCAGGAAACCACTTTGGCACTTGTATTAGTGTGGAAAAAACACTTTTCGCACTTGTGATAGTGTTGAAAAACCACTTTTCGCACTTGTGTTAGTGTTGAAAAATCACTTTTCGAACTTGTGTTGGTGCAGGAAACCACTTTTGCACTTGTATTAGTGTCGAAAAACCACTTTTCGCACTTGTGTTAGTGTTGAAAAACCACTTTTGCACTTGTGTTAGTGTTGAAAAACCACTTTTCGCACTTGTGTTAGTGTTGAAAAACCACTTTTCGCACTTGTGTTAGTGTTGAAAAACCACTTTTCGCACTTGTGTTGGTGCAGGAAACCACTTTTGCACTTGTATTAGTGTGGAAAAAACACTTTTTGCACTTGTGATAGTGTTGAAAAACCACTTTTCGCACTTGTGTTAGTGTTGAAAAACCACTTTTCGCACTTGTGTTGGTGCAGGAAACCACTTTTGCACTTGTATTAGTGTGGAAAAAACACTTTTTGCACTTGTGATAGTGTTGAAAAACCACTTTTCGCACTTGTGTTGGTGCAGGAAACCACTTTTGCATTGTATTAGTGTGGAAAAAACACTTTTCGCACTTGTGTTAGTGTTGAAAAACCACTTCTCGCACTTGTGTTGGTGCAGGAAACCACTTTTGCATTGCATTAGTGTGTAAAAACCACTTTTCGCACCTGTGTTAGTGTTGAAAAACCACTTTTCGCACTTGTGTTAGTGTTGAAAAACCACTTTTCGCACTTGTGTTGGTGCATGAAACCACTTTTGCACTTGTATTAGTGTGGAAAAACCATTTTTCGCACTTGTGTTAGTGTTGAAAAACGACTTTTCGCACTTGTGTTAGTGTTGAAAAACCACTTCTCGCACTTGTGTTAGTGTTGAAAAACCACTTTTCGCACTTGTGTTGGTGCAGGAAACCACTTTTGCACTTGTATTAGTGTGGAAAAAACACTTTTTGCACTTGTGATAGTGTTGAAAAACCACTTTTCGCACTTGTGTTGGTGCAGGAAACCACTTTTGGACTTGTATTCGTGTGGAAAAAACACTTTTCGCACTTGTGTTAGTGTTGAAAAAACACTTTTCGCACTTGTGTTAGTGTTGAAAAACCACTTTTCGCACTTGTGATAGTGTTGAAAAACCACTTTTCGCACTTGTGTTAGTGTTGAAAAATCACTTTTCGAACTTGTGTTGGTGCAGGAAACCACTTTTGCACTTGTATTAGTGTCGAAAAACCACTTTTCGCACTTGTGTTAGTGTTGAAAAACCACTTTTGCACTTGTATTAGTGTGGAAAAACCACTTTTCGCACTTGTGTTAGTGTTGAAAACCACTTTCGAACTTGTGTTGGTGCAGGAAACCACTTTTGCACTTGTATTAGTGTGGAAAAAACACTTTTCGCACTTGTGTTAGTGTTGAAAAACCACTTTTCACACTTGTGTTGGTGCAGGAAACCACTTTTGCACTTGTATTAGTGTGGAAAAACCACTTTTCGCACTTGTGTTAGTGTTGAAAAAACACTTTTCGCACTTGTGTTAGTGTTGAAAAACCACTTTTCGCATTTGTGTTAGTGTTGAAAAACCACTTTTCGCACTTGTGTTAGTGTTGAAAAACCACTTTTCGCACTTGTGTTCGTGCAGGAAACCACTTTGGCACTTGTATTAGTGTGGAAAAAACACTTTTCGCACTTGTGATAGTGTTGAAAAACCACTTTTCGCACTTGTGTTAGTGTTGAAAAATCACTTTTCGAACTTGTGTTGGTGCAGGAAACCACTTTTGCACTTGTATTAGTGTCGAAAAACCACTTTTTGCACTTGTGTTAGTGTTGAAAAACCACTTTTGCACTTGTATTAGTGTGGAAAAACCACTTTTCGCACTTGTGTTAGTGTTGAAAACCACTTTCGAACTTGTGTTGGTGCAGGAAACCACTTTTGCACTTGTATTAGTGTGGAAAAAACACTTTTCGCACTTGTGATAGTGTTGAAAAACCACTTTTCACACTTGTGTTGGTGCAGGAAACCACTTTTGCACTTGTATTAGTGTGGAAAAAACACTTTTTGCACTTGTGATAGTGTTGAAAAACCACTTTTTGCACTTGTGTTAGTGTTGAAAAACCACTTTTTGCACTTGTGTTAGTGTTGAAAAACCACTTTTCGCACTTGTGTTGGTGCAGGAAACCACTTTTGCACTTGTATTTGTGTGGAAAAAACACTTTTTGCACTTGTGATAGTGTTGAAAAACCACTTTTCGCACTTGTGTTAGTGTTGAAAAACCACTTTTCGCACTTGTGTTGGTGCAGGAAACCACTTTTGCACTTGTATTAGTGTGGAAAACCACTTTTCGCACTTGTGTTAGTGTTGAAAAACCACTTTTCGCACTTGTGTTAGTGTTGTAAAACCACTTTTCGAACTTGTGTTGGTGCAGGAAACCACTTTTGCACTTGTATTAGTGTGGAAAAAATACTTTTTGCACTTGTTATAGTGTTGAAAAACCACTTTTCGCACTTGTGTTAGTGTTGAAAAAACACTTTTCGCACTTGTGTTGGTGCAGGAAACCACTTTTGCACTTGTATTAGTGTGGAAAAACCACTTTTCGCACTTGTGTTAGTGTTGAAAAATCACTTTTCGCACTTGTGTTGGTGCAGGAAACCACTTTTGCTCTTGTATTAGTGTGGAAAAAACACTTTTGCACTTGAGGTAGTGTTGAAAAACCACTTTTCGCACTTGTGTTAGTGTTGAAAAACCACTTTTCGCACTTGTGTTGGTGCAGGAAACCACTTTTGCACTTGTATTAGTGTGGAAAAAACACTTTTTGCACTTGTGATAGTGTTGAGAAACCACTTTTCGCACTTGTGTTAGTGTTGAAAAAACACTTTTCGCACTTGTGTTGGTGCAGGAAACCACTTTTGCACTTGTATTAGTGTGGAAAAAACACTTTTGGCACTTGTGATAGTGTTGAAAAACCACTTTTTGCACTTGTGTTAGTGTTGAAAAACCACTTTTCGCACTTGTGTTGGTGCAGGAAACCACTTTTGCACTTGTATTAGTGTGGAAAAACCACTTTTCGCACTTGTGTTAGTGTTGAAAAACCACTTTTCGCACTTGTGTTAGTACCACTTTTCGCACTTGTGTTGGTGCAGGAAACCACTTTTGCACTTGTATTAGTGTGGAAAAAACACTTTTTGCACTTGTGATAGTGTTGAAAAACCACTTTTCGCACTTGTGTTAGTGTTGAAAAACCACTCCTCGCACTTGTGTTGGTGCAGGAAACCACTTTTGCACTTGTATTAGTGTGGAAAAACCACTTTTCACACCTGTGTTAGTGTTGAAAAACCACTTTTCGCACTTGTGTTGTTAGTGTTGAAAAACCACTTTTCACACTTGTGTTGGTGCAGGAAACCACTTTTGCACTTGTATTAGTGTGGAAAAAACACTTTTTGCACTTGTGATCGTGTTGAAAAACCACTTTTCGCACTTGTGTTAGTGTTGAAAAACCACTTTTCACACTTGTGTTGGTGCAGGAAACCACTTTTGCACTTGTATTAGTGTGGAAAAACCACTTTTCGCACTTGTGTTAGTGTTGAAAAACGAGTTTTCGCACTTGTGTTAGTGTTGAAAAACCACTTCTCGCACTTGTGTTAGTGTTGAAAAACCACTTTTCGCACTTGTGTTGGTGCAGGAAACCACTTTTGCACTTGTATTAGTGTGGAAAAAACACTTTTTGCACTTGTGATAGTGTTGAAAAACCACTTTTCGCACTTGTGTTAGTGTTGAAAAACCACTTTTCGCACTTGTGTTGGTGCAGGAAACCACTTTTGGACTTGTATTGGTGTGGAAAAAACACTTTTCGCACTTGTGTTAGTGTTGAAAAACCACTTTTCACACTTGTGTTGGTGCAGGAAACCACTTTTGCACTTGTATTAGTGTGGAAAAACCACTTTTCGCACTTGTGTTAGTGTTGAAAAACCACTTTTCGCACTTGTGTTAGTGTTGAAAAACCACTTTTCGCACTTGTGTTAGTGTTGAAAAACCACTTTTCGCACTTGTGTTAGTGTTGAAAAACCACTTTTCGCACTTGTGTTCGTGCAGGAAACCACTTTGGCACTTGTATTAGTGTGGAAAAAACACTTTTCGCACTTGTGATAGTGTTGAAAAACCACTTTTCGCACTTGTGTTAGTGTTGAAAAATCACTTTTCGAACTTGTGTTGGTGCAGGAAACCACTTTTGCACTTGTATTAGTGTCGAAAAACCACTTTTCGCACTTGTGTTAGTGTTGAAAAACCACTTTTGCACTTGTATTAGTGTGGAAAAACCACTTTTCGCACTTGTGTTAGTGTTGAAAACCACTTTCGAACTTGTGTTGGTGCAGGAAACCACTTTTGCACTTGTATTAGTGTGGAAAAAACACTTTTCGCACTTGTGATAGTGTTGAAAAACCACTTTTCACACTTGTGTTGGTGCAGGAAACCACTTTTGCACTTGTATTAGTGTGGAAAAAACACTTTTTGCACTTGTGATAGTGTTGAAAAACCACTTTTTGCACTTGTGTTAGTGTTGAAAAACCACTTTTTGCACTTGTGTTAGTGTTGAAAAACCACTTTTCGCACTTGTGTTGGTGCAGGAAACCACTTTTGCACTTGTATTTGTGTGGAAAAAACACTTTTTGCACTTGTGATAGTGTTGAAAAACCACTTTTCGCACTTGTGTTAGTGTTGAAAAACCACTTTTCGCACTTGTGTTGGTGCAGGAAACCACTTTTGCACTTGTATTAGTGTGGAAAAACCACTTTTCGCACTTGTGTTAGTGTTGAAAAACCACTTTTCGCACTTGTGTTAGTGTTGTAAAACCACTTTTCGAACTTGTGTTGGTGCAGGAAACCACTTTTGCACTTGTATTAGTGTGGAAAAAATACTTTTTGCACTTGTTATAGTGTTGAAAAACCACTTTTCGCACTTGTGTTAGTGTTGAAAAAACACTTTTCGCACTTGTGTTGGTGCAGGAAACCACTTTTGCACTTGTATTAGTGTGGAAAAACCACTTTTCGCACTTGTGTTAGTGTTGAAAAATCACTTTTCGCACTTGTGTTGGTGCAGGAAACCACTTTTGCTCTTGTATTAGTGTGGAAAAAACACTTTTGCACTTGAGGTAGTGTTGAAAAACCACTTTTCGCACTTGTGTTAGTGTTGAAAAACCACTTTTCGCACTTGTGTTGGTGCAGGAAACCACTTTTGCACTTGTATTAGTGTGGAAAAAACACTTTTTGCACTTGTGATAGTGTTGAAAAACCACTTTTCGCACTTGTGTTGGTGCAGGAAACCACTTTTGCACTTGTATTAGTGTGGAAAAAACACTTTTCGCACTTGTGTTAGTGTTGAAAAACCACTTCTCGCACTTGTGTTGGTGCAGGAAACCACTTTTGCACTTGCATTAGTGTGTAAAAACCACTTTTCGCACCTGTGTTAGTGTTGAAAAACCACTTTTCGCACTTGTGTTAGTGTTGAAAAACCACTTTTCGCACTTGTGTTGGTGCAGGAAACCACTTTTGCACTTGTATTAGTGTGGAAAAACCATTTTTCGCACTTGTGTTAGTGTTGAAAAACGACTTTTCGCACTTGTGTTAGTGTTGAAAAACCACTTCTCGCACTTGTGTTAGTGTTGAAAAACCACTTTTGCACTTGTATTAGTGTGGAAAAACCACTTTTCGCACTTGTGTTAGTGTTGAAAAACCACTTTTCGCACTTATGTTGGTGCAGGAAACCACTTTTGCACTTGTATTAGTGTGGAAAAAACACTTTTTGCACTTGTGATAGTGTTGAAAAACCACTTTTCGCACTTGTGTTGGTGCAGGAAACCACTTTTGGACTTGTATTCGTGTGGAAAAAACACTTTTCGCACTTGTGTTAGTGTTGAAAAAACACTTTTCGCACTTGTGTTAGTGTTGAAAAACCACTTTTCGCACTTGTGTTAGTGTTGAAAAACCACTTTTCGCACTTGTGTTAGTGTTGAAAAACCACTTTTCGCACTTGTGTTCGTGCAGGAAACCACTTTGGCACTTGTATTAGTGTGGAAAAAACACTTTTCGCACTTGTGATAGTGTTGAAAAACCACTTTTCGCACTTGTGTTAGTGTTGAAAAATCACTTTTCGAACTTGTGTTGGTGCAGGAAACCACTTTTGCACTTGTATTAGTGTCGAAAAACCACTTTTCGCACTTGTGTTAGTGTTGAAAAACCACTTTTGCACTTGTGTTAGTGTTGAAAAACCACTTTTCGCACTTGTGTTAGTGTTGAAAAACCACTTTTCGCACTTGTGTTAGTGTTGAAAAACCACTTTTCGCACTTGCGTTGGTGCAGGAAACCACTTTTGCACTTGTATTAGTGTGGAAAAAACACTTTTTGCACTTGTGATCGTGTTGAAAAACCACTTTTCGCACTTGTGTTAGTGTTGAAAAACCACTTTTCGCACTTGTGTTGGTGCAGGAAACCACTTTTGCACTTGTATTAGTGTGGAAAAAACACTTTTTGCACTTGTGATAATGTTGAAAAACCACTTTTCGCACTTGTGTTGGTGCAGGAAACCACTTTTGCACTTGTATTAGTGTGGAAAAAACACTTTTCGCACTTGTGTTAGTGTTGAAAAACCACTTCTCGCACTTGTGTTGGTGCAGGAAACCACTTTTGCATTGCATTAGTGTGTAAAAACCACTTTTCGCACCTGTGTTAGTGTTGAAAAACCACTTTTCGCACTTGTGTTAGTGTTGAAAAACCACTTTTCGCACTTGTGTTGGTGCATGAAACCACTTTTGCACTTGTATTAGTGTGGAAAAACCATTTTTCGCACTTGTGTTAGTGTTGAAAAACGACTTTTCGCACTTGTGTTAGTGTTGAAAAACCACTTCTCGCACTTGTGTTAGTGTTGAAAAACCACTTTTCGCACTTGTGTTGGTGCAGGAAACCACTTTTGCACTTGTATTAGTGTGGAAAAAACACTTTTTGCACTTGTGATAGTGTTGAAAAACCACTTTTCGCACTTGTGTTGGTGCAGGAAACCACTTTTGGACTTGTATTCGTGTGGAAAAAACACTTTTCGCACTTGTGTTAGTGTTGAAAAAACACTTTTCGCACTTGTGTTAGTGTTGAAAAACCACTTTTCGCACTTGTGATAGTGTTGAAAAACCACTTTTCGCACTTGTGTTAGTGTTGAAAAATCACTTTTCGAACTTGTGTTGGTGCAGGAAACCACTTTTGCACTTGTATTAGTGTCGAAAAACCACTTTTCGCACTTGTGTTAGTGTTGAAAAACCACTTTTGCACTTGTATTAGTGTGGAAAAACCACTTTTCGCACTTGTGTTAGTGTTGAAAACCACTTTCGAACTTGTGCTGGTGCAGGAAACCACTTTTGCACTTGTATTAGTGTGGAAAAAACACTTTTCGCACTTGTGTTAGTGTTGAAAAACCACTTTTCACACTTGTGTTGGTGCAGGAAACCACTTTTGCACTTGTATTAGTGTGGAAAAACCACTTTTCGCACTTGTGTTAGTGTTGAAAAAACACTTTTCGCACTTGTGTTAGTGTTGAAAAACCACTTTTCGCATTTGTGTTAGTGTTGAAAAACCACTTTTCGCACTTGTGTTAGTGTTGAAAAACCACTTTTCGCACTTGTGTTCGTGCAGGAAACCACTTTGGCACTTGTATTAGTGTGGAAAAAAGACTTTTCGCACTTGTGATAGTGTTGAAAAACCACTTTTCGCACTTGTGTTAGTGTTGAAAAATCACTTTTCGAACTTGTGTTGGTGCAGGAAACCACTTTTGCACTTGTATTAGTGTCGAAAAACCACTTTTTGCACTTGTGTTAGTGTTGAAAAACCACTTTTGCACTTGTATTAGTGTGGAAAAACCACTTTTCGCACTTGTGTTAGTGTTGAAAACCACTTTCGAACTTGTGTTGGTGCAGGAAACCACTTTTGCACTTGTATTAGTGTGGAAAAAACACTTTTCGCACTTGTGATAGTGTTGAAAAACCACTTTTCACACTTGTGTTGGTGCAGGAAACCACTTTTGCACTTGTATTAGTGTGGAAAAAACACTTTTTGCACTTGTGATAGTGTTGAAAAACCACTTTTTGCACTTGTGTTAGTGTTGAAAAACCACTTTTTGCACTTGTGTTAGTGTTGAAAAACCACTTTTCGCACTTGTGTTGGTGCAGGAAACCACTTTTGCACTTGTATTTGTGTGGAAAAAACACTTTTTGCACTTGTGATAGTGTTGAAAAACCACTTTTCGCACTTGTGTTAGTGTTGAAAAACCACTTTTCGCACTTGTGTTGGTGCAGGAAACCACTTTTGCACTTGTATTAGTGTGGAAAACCACTTTTCGCACTTGTGTTAGTGTTGAAAAACCACTTTTCGCACTTGTGTTAGTGTTGTAAAACCACTTTTCGAACTTGTGTTGGTGCAGGAAACCACTTTTGCACTTGTATTAGTGTGGAAAAAATACTTTTTGCACTTGTTATAGTGTTGAAAAACCACTTTTCGCACTTGTGTTAGTGTTGAAAAAACACTTTTCGCACTTGTGTTGGTGCAGGAAACCACTTTTGCACTTGTATTAGTGTGGAAAAACCACTTTTCGCACTTGTGTTAGTGTTGAAAAATCACTTTTCGCACTTGTGTTGGTGCAGGAAACCACTTTTGCTCTTGTATTAGTGTGGAAAAAACACTTTTGCACTTGAGGTCGTGTTGAAAAACCACTTTTCGCACTTGTGTTAGTGTTGAAAAACCACTTTTCGCACTTGTGTTGGTGCAGGAAACCACTTTTGCACTTGTATTAGTGTGGAAAAAACACTTTTTGCACTTGTGATAGTGTTGAGAAACCACTTTTCGCACTTGTGTTAGTGTTGAAAAAACACTTTTCGCACTTGTGTTGGTGCAGGAAACCACTTTTGCACTTGTATTAGTGTGGAAAAAACACTTTTGGCACTTGTGATAGTGTTGAAAAACCACTTTTCGCACTTGTGTTAGTGTTGAAAAACCACTTTTCGCACTTGTGTTGGTGCAGGAAACCACTTTTGCACTTGTATTAGTGTGGAAAAACCACTTTTCGCACTTGTGTTAGTGTTGAAAAACCACTTTTCGCACTTGTGTTAGTACCACTTTTCGCACTTGTGTTGGTGCAGGAAACCACTTTTGCACTTGTATTAGTGTGGAAAAAACACTTTTTGCACTTGTGATAGTGTTGAAAAACCACTTTTCGCACTTGTGTTAGTGTTGAAAAACCACTTTTCGCACTTGTGTTGGTGCAGGAAACCACTTTTGCACTTGTATTAGTGTGGAAAAACCACTTTTCGCACCTGTGTTAGTGTTGAAAAACCACTTTTCGCACTTGTGTTAGTGTTGAAAAACCACTTTTCACACTTGTGTTGGTGCAGGAAACCACTTTTGCACTTGTATTAGTGTGGAAAAAACACTTTTTGCACTTGTGATCGTGTTGAAAAACCACTTTTCGCACTTGTGTTAGTGTTGAAAAACCACTTTTCACACTTGTGTTGGTGCAGGAAACCACTTTTGCACTTGTATTAGTGTGGAAAAACCACTTTTCGCACTTGTGTTAGTGTTGAAAAACGAGTTTTCGCACTTGTGTTAGTGTTGAAAAACCACTTCTCGCACTTGTGTTAGTGTTGAAAAACCACTTTTCGCACTTGTGTTGGTGCAGGAAACCACTTTTGCACTTGTATTAGTGTGGAAAAAACACTTTTTGCACTTGTGATAGTGTTGAAAAACCACTTTTCGCACTTGTGTTAGTGTTGAAAAACCACTTTTCGCACTTGTGTTGGTGCAGGAAACCACTTTTGGACTTGTATTAGTGTGGAAAAAACACTTTTCGCACTTGTGTTAGTGTTGAAAAACCACTTTTCACACTTGTGTTGGTGCAGGAAACCACTTTTGCACTTGTATTAGTGTGGAAAAACCACTTTTCGCACTTGTGTTAGTGTTGAAAAACCACTTTTCGCACTTGTGTTAGTGTTGAAAAACCACTTTTCGCACTTGTGTTAGTGTTGAAAAACCACTTTTCGCACTTGTGTTCGTGCAGGAAACCACTTTGGCACTTGTATTAGTGTGGAAAAAACACTTTTCGCACTTGTGATAGTGTTGAAAAACCACTTTTCGCACTTGTGTTAGTGTTGAAAAATCACTTTTCGAACTTGTGTTGGTGCAGGAAACCACTTTTGCACTTGTATTAGTGTCGAAAAACCACTTTTCGCACTTGTGTTAGTGTTGAAAAACCACTTTTGCACTTGTATTAGTGTGGAAAAACCACTTTTCGCACTTGTGTTAGTGTTGAAAACCACTTTCGAACTTGTGTTGGTGCAGGAAACCACTTTTGCACTTGTATTAGTGTGGAAAAAACACTTTTCGCACTTGTGATAGTGTTGAAAAACCACTTTTCACACTTGTGTTGGTGCAGGAAACCACTTTTGCACTTGTATTAGTGTGGAAAAAACACTTTTTGCACTTGTGATAGTGTTGAAAAACCACTTTTTGCACTTGTGTTAGTGTTGAAAAACCACTTTTTGCACTTGTGTTAGTGTTGAAAAACCACTTTTCGCACTTGTGTTGGTGCAGGAAACCACTTTTGCACTTGTATTTGTGTGGAAAAAACACTTTTTGCACTTGTGATAGTGTTGAAAAACCACTTTTCGCACTTGTGTTAGTGTTGAAAAACCACTTTTCGCACTTGTGTTGGTGCAGGAAACCACTTTTGCACTTGTATTAGTGTGGAAAAACCACTTTTCGCACTTGTGTTAGTGTTGAAAAACCACTTTTCGCACTTGTGTTAGTGTTGTAAAACCACTTTTCGAACTTGTGTTGGTGCAGGAAACCACTTTTGCACTTGTATTAGTGTGGAAAAAATACTTTTTGCACTTGTTATAGTGTTGAAAAACCACTTTTCGCACTTGTGTTAGTGTTGAAAAAACACTTTTCGCACTTGTGTTGGTGCAGGAAACCACTTTTGCACTTGTATTAGTGTGGAAAAACCACTTTTCGCACTTGTGTTAGTGTTGAAAAATCACTTTTCGCACTTGTGTTGGTGCAGGAAACCACTTTTGCTCTTGTATTAGTGTGGAAAAAACACTTTTGCACTTGAGGTAGTGTTGAAAAACCACTTTTCGCACTTGTGTTAGTGTTGAAAAACCACTTTTCGCACTTGTGTTGGTGCAGGAAACCACTTTTGCACTTGTATTAGTGTGGAAAAAACACTTTTGGCACTTGTGATAGTGTTGAAAAACCACTTTTCGCACTTGTGTTAGTGTTGAAAAACCACTTTTCGCACTTGTGTTGGTGCAGGAAACCACTTTTGCACTTGTATTAGTGTGGAAAAACCACTTTTCGCACTTGTGTTATTGTTGAAAAACCACTTTTCGCACTTGTGTTAGTACCACTTTTCGCACTTGTGTTGGTGCAGGAAACCACTTTTGCACTTGTATTAGTGTGGAAAAAACACTTTTTGCACTTGTGATAGTGTTGAAAACCACTTTTCGCACTTGTGTTAGTGTTGAAAAACCACTTTTCACACTTGTGTTGGTGCAGGAAACCACTTTTGCACTTGTATTAGTGTGGAAAAACCACTTTTCGCACTTGTGTTAGTGTTGAAAAACGACTTTTTGCACTTGTGTTAGTGTAGAAAAACCACTTCTCGCACTTGTGTTAGTGTTGAAAAACCACTTTTCGCACTTGTGTTGGTGCAGGAAACCACTTTTGCACTTGTATTAGTGTGGAAAAAACACTTTTTGCACTTGTGATAGTGTTGAAAAACCACTTTTTGCACTTGTGTTAGTGTTGAAAAACCACTTTTTGCACTTGTGTTAGTGTTGAAAAACCACTTTTCGCACTTGTGTTGGTGCAGGAAACCACTTTTGCACTTGTATTTGTGTGGAAAAAACACTTTTTGCACTTGTGATAGTGTTGAAAAACCACTTTTCGCGCTTGTGTTAGTGTTGAAAAACCACTTTTCACACTTGTGTTGGTGCAGGAAACCACTTTTGCACTTGTATTAGTGTGGAAAAACCACTTTTCGCACTTGTGTTAGTGTTGAAAAACCACTTTTCGCACTTGTGTTAGTGTTGAAAAACCACTTTTCGAACTTGTGTTGGTGCAGGAAACCACTTTTGCACTTGTATTAGTGTGGAAAAAACACTTTTTGCACTTGTGATAATGTTGAAAAACCACTTTTCGCACTTGTGTTAGTGTTGAAAAAACACTTTTCGCACTTGTGTTGGTGCAGGAAACCACTTTTGCACTTGTATTAGTGTGGAAAAACCACTTTTCGCACTTGTGTTAGTGTTGAAAAACCACTTTTCGCATTTGTGTTGGTGCAGGAAACCACTTTTGCACTTGTATTACTGTGGAAAAAACACTTATGCACTTGTGGTTGTGTTGAAAAACCACTTTTCGCACTTGTGTTAGTGTTGAAAAACCACTTTTCGCACTTGTGTTGGTGCAGGAAACCACTTTTGCACTTGTATTAGTGTGGAAAAAACACTTTTGGCACTTGTGATAGTGTTGAAAAACCACTTTTCGCACTTGTGTTAGTGTTGAAAAACCACTTTTCGCACTTGTGTTGGTGCAGGAAACCACTTTTGCACTTGTATTAGTGTGGAAAAACCACTTTTCGCACTTGTGTTAGTGTTGAAAAACCACTTTTCGCACTTGTGTTAGTGTTGAAAAACCACTTTTCGCACTTGTGTTAGTGTTGAAAAACCACTTTTCGCACTTGTTTTGGTGCAGGAAACCACTTTTGCACTTGTATTAGTGTGGAAAAAACACTTTTTGCACTTGTGATAGTGTTGAAAAACCACTTTTCGCACTTGTGTTAGTGTTGAAAAACCACTTTTCGCACTTGTGTTGGTGCAGGAAACCACTTTTGCACTTGTATTAGTGTGGAAAAAACACTTTTTGCACTTGTGATAGTGTTGAAAAACCACTTTTCGCACTTGTGTTGGTGCAGGAAACCACTTTTGCACTTGTATTAGTGTGGAAAAAACACTTTTCGCACTTGTGTTAGTGTTGAAAAACCACTTCTCGCACTTGTGTTGGTGCAGGAAACCACTTTTGCACTTGCATTAGTGTGTAAAAACCACTTTTCGCACCTGTGTTAGTGTTGAAAAACCACTTTTCGCACTTGTGTTAGTGTTGAAAAACCACTTTTCGCACTTGTGTTGGTGCAGGAAACCACTTTTGCACTTGTATTAGTGTGGAAAAACCATTTTTCGCACTTGTGTTAGTGTTGAAAAACGACTTTTCGCACTTGTGTTAGTGTTGAAAAACCACTTCTCGCACTTGTGTTAGTGTTGAAAAACCACTTTTGCACTTGTATTAGTGTGGAAAAACCACTTTTCGCACTTGTGTTAGTGTTGAAAAACCACTTTTCGCACTTGTGTTGGTGCAGGAAACCACTTTTGCACTTGTATTAGTGTGGAAAAAACACTTTTTGCACTTGTGATAGTGTTGAAAAACCACTTTTCGCACTTGTGTTGGTGCAGGAAACCACTTTTGGACTTGTATTCGTGTGGAAAAAACACTTTTCACACTTGTGTTAGTGTTGAAAAAACACTTTTCGCACTTGTGTTAGTGTTGAAAAACCACTTTTCGCACTTGTGTTAGTGTTGAAAAACCACTTTTCGCACTTGTGTTAGTGTTGAAAAACCACTTTTCGCACTTGTGTTCGTGCAGGAAACCACTTTGGCACTTGTATTAGTGTGGAAAAAACACTTTTCGCACTTGTGATAGTGTTGAAAAACCACTTTTCGCACTTGTGTTAGTGTTGAAAAATCACTTTTCGAACTTGTGTTGGTGCAGGAAACCACTTTTGCACTTGTATTAGTGTCGAAAAACCACTTTTCGCACTTGTGTTAGTGTTGAAAAACCACTTTTGCACTTGTGTTAGTGTTGAAAAACCACTTTTCGCACTTGTGTTAGTGTTGAAAAACCACTTTTCGCACTTGTGTTAGTGTTGAAAAACCACTTTTCGCACTTGTGTTGGTGCAGGAAACCACTTTTGCACTTGTATTAGTGTGGAAAAAACACTTTTTGCACTTGTGATAGTGTTGAAAAACCACTTTTCGCACTTGTGTTAGTGTTGAAAAACCACTTTTCGCACTTGTGTTGGTGCAGGAAACCACTTTTGCACTTGTATTAGTGTGGAAAAAACACTTTTTGCACTTGTGATAGTGTTGAAAAACCACTTTTCGCACTTGTGTTGGTGCAGGAAACCACTTTTGCACTTGTATTAGTGTGGAAAAAACACTTTTCGCACTTGTGTTAGTGTTGAAAAACCACTTCTCGCACTTGTGTTGGTGCAGGAAACCACTTTTGCATTGCATTAGTGTGTAAAAACCACTTTTCGCACCTGTGTTAGTGTTGAAAAACCACTTTTCGCACTTGTGTTAGTGTTGAAAAACCACTTTTCGCACTTGTGTTGGTGCATGAAACCACTTTTGCACCTGTATTAGTGTGGAAAAACCATTTTTCGCACTTGTGTTAGTGTTGAAAAACGACTTTTCGCACTTGTGTTAGTGTTGAAAAACCACTTCTCGCACTTGTGTTAGTGTTGAAAAACCACTTTTCGCACTTGTGTTGGTGCAGGAAACCACTTTTGCACTTGTATTAGTGTGGAAAAAACACTTTTTGCACTTGTGATAGTGTTGAAAAACCACTTTTCGCACTTGTGTTGGTGCAGGAAACCACTTTTGGACTTGTATTCGTGTGGAAAAAACACTTTTCGCACTTGTGTTAGTGTTGAAAAAACACTTTTCGCACTTGTGTTAGTGTTGAAAAACCACTTTTCGCACTTGTGATAGTGTTGAAAAACCACTTTTCGCACTTGTGTTAGTGTTGAAAAATCACTTTTCGAACTTGTGTTGGTGCAGGAAACCACTTTTGCACTTGTATTAGTGTCGAAAAACCACTTTTCGCACTTGTGTTAGTGTTGAAAAACCACTTTTGCACTTGTATTAGTGTGGAAAAACCACTTTTCGCACTTGTGTTAGTGTTGAAAACCACTTTCGAACTTGTGTTGGTGCAGGAAACCACTTTTGCACTTGTATTAGTGTGGAAAAAACACTTTTCGCACTTGTGTTAGTGTTGAAAAACCACTTTTCACACTTGTGTTGGTGCAGGAAACCACTTTTGCACTTGTATTAGTGTGGAAAAACCACTTTTCGCACTTGTGTTAGTGTTGAAAAAACACTTTTCGCACTTGTGTTAGTGTTGAAAAACCACTTTTCGCATTTGTGTTAGTGTTGAAAAACCACTTTTCGCACTTGTGTTAGTGTTGAAAAACCACTTTTCGCACTTGTGTTCGTGCAGGAAACCACTTTGGCACTTGTATTAGTGTGGAAAAAACACTTTTCGCACTTGTGATAGTGTTGAAAAACCACTTTTCGCACTTGTGTTAGTGTTGAAAAATCACTTTTCGAACTTGTGTTGGTGCAGGAAACCACTTTTGCACTTGTATTAGTGTCGAAAAACCACTTTTTGCACTTGTGTTAGTGTTGAAAAACCACTTTTGCACTTGTATTAGTGTGGAAAAACCACTTTTCGCACTTGTGTTAGTGTTGAAAACCACTTTCGAACTTGTGTTGGTGCAGGAAACCACTTTTGCACTTGTATTAGTGTGGAAAAAACACTTTTCGGACTTGTGATAGTGTTGAAAAACCACTTTTCACACTTGTGTTGGTGCAGGAAACCACTTTTGCACTTGTATTAGTGTGGAAAAAACACTTTTTGCACTTGTGATAGTGTTGAAAAACCACTTTTTGCACTTGTGTTAGTGTTGAAAAACCACTTTTTGCACTTGTGTTAGTGTTGAAAAACCACTTTTCGCACTTGTGTTGGTGCAGGAAACCACTTTTGCACTTGTATTTGTGTGGAAAAAACACTTTTTGCACTTGTGATAGTGTTGAAAAACCACTTTTCGCACTTGTGTTAGTGTTGAAAAACCACTTTTCGCACTTGTGTTGGTGCAGGAAACCACTTTTGCACTTGTATTAGTGTGGAAAACCACTTTTCGCACTTGTGTTAGTGTTGAAAAACCACTTTTCGCACTTGTGTTAGTGTTGTAAAACCACTTTTCGAACTTGTGTTGGTGCAGGAAACCACTTTTGCACTTGTATTAGTGTGGAAAAAATACTTTTTGCACTTGTTATAGTGTTGAAAAACCACTTTTCGCACTTGTGTTAGTGTTGAAAAAACACTTTTCGCACTTGTGTTGGTGCAGGAAACCACTTTTGCACTTGTATTAGTGTGGAAAAACCACTTTTCGCACTTGTGTTAGTGTTGAAAAATCACTTTTCGCACTTGTGTTGGTGCAGGAAACCACTTTTGCTCTTGTATTAGTGTGGAAAAAACACTTTTGCACTTGAGGTAGTGTTGAAAAACCACTTTTCGCACTTGTGTTAGTGTTGAAAAACCACTTTTCGCACTTGTGTTGGTGCAGGAAACCACTTTTGCACTTGTATTAGTGTGGAAAAAACACTTTTTGCACTTGTGATAGTGTTGAGAAACCACTTTTCGCACTTGTGTTAGTGTTGAAAAAACACTTTTCGCACTTGTGTTGGTGCAGGAAACCACTTTTGCACTTGTATTAGTGTGGAAAAAACACTTTTGGCACTTGTGATAGTGTTGAAAAACCACTTTTCGCACTTGTGTTAGTGTTGAAAAACCACTTTTCGCACTTGTGTTGGTGCAGTAAACCACTTTTGCACTTGTATTAGTGTGGAAAAACCACTTTTCGCACTTGTGTTAGTGTTGAAAAACCACTTTTCGCACTTGTGTTAGTACCACTTTTCGCACTTGTGTTGGTGCAGGAAACCACTTTTGCACTTGTATTAGTGTGGAAAAAACACTTTTTGCACTTGTGATAGTGTTGAAAAACCACTTTTCGCACTTGTGTTAGTGTTGAAAAACCACTTCTCGCACTTGTGTTGGTGCAGGAAACCACTTTTGCACTTGTATTAGTGTGGAAAAACCACTTTTCGCACCTGTGTTAGTGTTGAAAAACCACTTTTCGCACTTGTGTTAGTGTTGAAAAACCACTTTTCACACTTGTGTTGGTGCAGGAAACCACTTTTGCACTTGTATTAGTGTGGAAAAAACACTTTTTGCACTTGTGATCGTGTTGAAAAACCACTTTTCGCACTTGTGTTAGTGTTGAAAAACCACTTTTCACACTTGTGTTGGTGCAGGAAACCACTTTTGCACTTGTATTAGTGTGGAAAAACCACTTTTCGCACTTGTGTTAGTGTTGAAAAACGAGTTTTCGCACTTGTGTTAGTGTTGAAAAACCACCTCTCGCACTTGTGTTAGTGTTGAAAAACCACTTTTCGCACTTGTGTTGGTGCAGGAAACCACTTTTGCACTTGTATTAGTGTGGAAAAAACACTTTTTGCACTTGTGATAGTGTTGAAAAACCACTTTTCGCACTTGTGTTAGTGTTGAAAAACCACTTTTCGCACTTGTGTTGGTGCAGGAAACCACTTTTGGACTTGTATTAGTGTGGAAAAAACACTTTTCGCACTTGTGTTAGTGTTGAAAAACCACTTTTCACACTTGTGTTGGTGCAGGAAACCACTTTTGCACTTGTATTAGTGTGGAAAAACCACTTTTCGCACTTGTGTTAGTGTTGAAAAACCACTTTTCGCACTTGTGTTAGTGTTGAAAAACCACTTTTCGCACTTGTGTTAGTGTTGAAAAACCACTTTTCGCACTTGTGTTAGTGTTGAAAAACCACTTTTCGCACTTGTGTTCGTGCAGGAAACCACTTTGGCACTTGTATTAGTGTGGAAAAAACACTTTTCGCACTTGTGATAGTGTTGAAAAACCACTTTTCGCACTTGTGTTAGTGTTGAAAAATCACTTTTCGAACTTGTGTTGGTGCAGGAAACCACTTTTGCACTTGTATTAGTGTCGAAAAACCACTTTTCGCACTTGTGTTAGTGTTGAAAAACCACTTTTGCACTTGTATTAGTGTGGAAAAACCACTTTTCGCACTTGTGTTAGTGTTGAAAACCACTTTCGAACTTGTGTTGGTGCAGGAAACCACTTTTGCACTTGTATTAGTGTGGAAAAAACACTTTTCGCACTTGTGATAGTGTTGAAAAACCACTTTTCACACTTGTGTTGGTGCAGGAAACCACTTTTGCACTTGTATTAGTGTGGAAAAAACACTTTTTGCACTTGTGATAGTGTTGAAAAACCACTTTTTGCACTTGTGTTAGTGTTGAAAAACCACTTTTTGCACTTGTGTTAGTGTTGAAAAACCACTTTTCGCACTTGTGTTGGTGCAGGAAACCACTTTTGCACTTGTATTTGTGTGGAAAAAACACTTTTTGCACTTGTGATAGTGTTGAAAAACCACTTTTCGCACTTGTGTTAGTGTTGAAAAACCACTTTTCGCACTTGTGTTGGTGCAGGAAACCACTTTTGCACTTGTATTAGTGTGGAAAAACCACTTTTCGCACTTGTGTTAGTGTTGAAAAACCACTTTTCGCACTTGTGTTAGTGTTGTAAAACCACTTTTCGAACTTGTGTTGGTGCAGGAAACCACTTTTGCACTTGTATTAGTGTGGAAAAAATACTTTTTGCACTTGTTATAGTGTTGAAAAACCACTTTTCGCACTTGTGTTAGTGTTGAAAAAACACTTTTCGCACTTGTGTTGGTGCAGGAAACCACTTTTGCACTTGTATTAGTGTGGAAAAACCACTTTTCGCACTTGTGTTAGTGTTGAAAAATCACTTTTCGCACTTGTGTTGGTGCAGGAAACCACTTTTGCTCTTGTATTAGTGTGGAAAAAACACTTTTGCACTTGAGGTAGTGTTGAAAAACCACTTTTCGCACTTGTGTTAGTGTTGAAAAACCACTTTTCGCACTTGTGTTGGTGCAGGAAACCACTTTTGCACTTGTATTAGTGTGGAAAAAACACTTTTTGCACTTGTGATAGTGTTGAAAAACCACTTTTCGCACTTGTGTTAGTGTTGAAAAAACACTTTTCGCACTTGTGTTGGTGCAGGAAACCACTTTTGCACTTGTATTAGTGTGGAAAAAACACTTTTGGCACTTGTGATAGTGTTGAAAAACCACTTTTCGCACTTGTGTTAGTGTTGAAAAACCACTTTTCGCACTTGTGTTGGTGCAGGAAACCACTTTTGCACTTGTATTAGTGTGGAAAAACCACTTTTCGCACTTGTGTTAGTGTTGAAAAACCACTTTTCGCACTTGTGTTAGTACCACTTTTCGCACTTGTGTTGGTGCAGGAAACCACTTTTGCACTTGTATTAGTGTGGAAAAAACACTTTTTGCACTTGTGATAGTGTTGAAAAACCACTTTTCGCACTTGTGTTAGTGTTGAAAAACCACTTCTCGCACTTGTGTTGGTGCAGGAAACCACTTTTGCACTTGTATTAGTGTGGAAAAACAACTTTTCGCACCTGTGTTAGTGTTGAAAAACCACTTTTCGCACTTGTGTTAGTGTTGAAAAACCACTTTTCACACTTGTGTTGGTGCAGGAAACCACTTTTGCACTTGTATTAGTGTGGAAAAAACACTTTTTGCACTTGTGATAGTGTTGAAAAACCACTTTTCGCACTTGTGTTAGTGTTGAAAAACCACTTTTCACACTTGTGTTGGTGCAGGAAACCACTTTTGCACTTGTATTAGTGTGGAAAAACCACTTTTCGCACTTGTGTTAGTGTTGAAAAACGAGTTTTCGCACTTGTGTTAGTGTTGAAAAACCACTTCTCGCACTTGTGTTAGTGTTGAAAAACCACTTTTCGCACTTGTGTTGGTGCAGGAAACCACTTTTGCACTTGTATTAGTGTGGAAAAAACACTTTTTGCACTTGTGATAGTGTTGAAAAACCACTTTTCGCACTTGTGTTAGTGTTGAAAAACCACTTTTCGCACTTGTGTTGGTGCAGGAAACCACTTTTGGACTTGTATTCGTGTGGAAAAACCACTTTTTGCACTTGTGTTAGTGTTGAAAAACCAGTTTTCGCACGTGTGTTAGTGTTGAAAAACCACTTTTCGCACTTGTGTTAGTGTTGAAAAACCACTTTTCGCACTTGTGTTGGTGCAGGAAACCACTTTTGCACTTGTATTAGTGTTGAAAAAACACTTTTCGCACTTGTGTTAGTGTTGAAAAACCACTTTTCGCACTTGTGTTAGTGTTGAAAAACCACTTTTCGCACTTGTGTTGGTGCAGGAAACCACTTTTGCACTTGTGTTAGTGTGGAAAAAACACTTTTTGCACTTGTGATAGTGTTGAAAAACCACTTTTCGCACTTGTATTAGTGTGGAAAAACCACTTTTCGCACTTGTGTTGGTGCAGGAAACCACTTTTGCACTTGTATTAGTGTGGAAAAACCACTTTTCGCACTTGTGTTAGTGTTGAAAAACCACTTTTCGCACTTGTGTTAGTGTTGGAAAAACCACTTTTCGCACTTGTGTTGGTGCAGGAAACCACTTTTGCACTTGTATTAGTGTGGAAAAAACACTTTTTGCACTTGTGATAGTGTTGAAAAACCACTTTTCGCACTTGTGTTAGTGTTGAAAAACCACTTTTCGCACTTGTGTTGGTGCAGGAAACCACTTTTGCACTTGTATTAGTGTGGAAAAACCACTTTTCGCACTTGTGTTAGTGTTGAAATACCACTTTTCGCACTTGTGTTAGTGTTGAAAAACCACTTTTCGCACTTGTGTTAGTGTTGAAAAACCACTTTTCGCACTTGTGTTAGTGTTTAAAAACCACTTTTCGCACTTGTGTTGGTGCAGGAAACCAATTTTGCACTTGTATTAGTGTGGAAAAAACTTTTTGCACTTGTGATAGTGTTGAAAAACCACTTTTCGCACTTGTGTTAGTGTTGAAAAACCACTTTTCGCACTTGTGTTGGTGCAGGAAACCACTTTTGCACTTGTATTAGTGTGGAAAACCCACTTTCGCACTTGTGTTAGTGTTGAAAAACCAATTTTCGCACTTGTGTTGGTGCAGGAAACCACTTTTGCACTTGTATTACTGCGGAAAACCACTTTTTGCACTTGTGTTAGTGTTGAAAAACCACTTTTCGCACTTGTTTTGGTGCAGGAAACCACTTTTGCACTTGTATTAGTGTGGAAACCCCACTTTTTGCACTTGTGGTAGTGTTGAAAAACCACTTTTCGCACTTGTGTTAGTGTTGAAAGACCACTTTTCGCACTTGTGTTGGTGCAGGAAACCACTTTGGCACTTGTATTAGTGTGGAAAAACCACTTTTCGCACTTGTGTTAGTGTTGAAAAACCACTTTTCGCACTTGTGTTAGTGTTGAAAAACCACTTTTCGCACTTGTGTTGGTGCAGGAAACCACTTTTGCACTTGTATTAGTGTGGAAAAAACACTTTTGGCACTTGTGATAGTGTTGAAAAACCACTTTTCGCACTTGTGTTAGTGTTGAAAAACCACTTTTCGCACTTGTGTTGGTGCAGGAAACCACTTTTGCACTTGTATTAGTGTGGAAAAACCACTTTTCGCACTTGTGTTAGTGTTGAAAAACCACTTTTCGCACTTGTGTTAGTGTTGAAAAACCACTTTTCACACTTGTGTTGGTGCAGGAAACCACTTTTGCACTTGTATTAGTGTGGAAAAAACACTTTTTGCACTTGTGATAGTGTTGAAAAACCACTTTTCGCACTTGTGTTAGTGTTGAAAAACTACTTTTCACACTTGTGTTGGTGCAGGAAACCACTTTTGCACTTGTAGTAGTGTGGAAAAACCACTTTTCGCACTTGTGTTAGTGTTGAAAAACGACTTTTCGCACTTGTGTTAGTGTTGAAAAACCACTTCTCGCACTTGTGTTAGTGTTGAAAAACCACTTTTCGCACTTGTGTTTGTGCAGGAAACCACTTTTGCACTTGTATTAGTGTGGAAAAAACACTTTTTGCACTTGTGATAGTGTTGAAAAACCACTTTTCGCACTTGTGTTAGTGTTGAAAAACCACTTTTCGCACTTGTGTTGGTGCAGGAAACCACTTTTGGACTTGTATTCGTGTGGAAAAACACTTTTCGCACTTGTGTTAGTGTTGAAAAAACACTTTTCGCACTTGTGTTAGTGTTGAAAAACCACTTTTCGCACTTGTGTTAGTGTTGAAAAACCACTTTTCGCACTTCTGTTTGTGCAGGAAACCACTTTGGCACTTGTATTAGTGTGGAAAAAACACTTTTCGCACTTGTGATAATGTTGAAAAACCACTTTTCGCACTTGTGTTAGTGTTGAAAAACCACTTTTCGAACTTGTGTTGTTGCAGGAAACCACTTTTGCACTTGTATTAGTGTGGAAAAACCACTTTTCGCACTTGTGTTATTGTTGAAAAACCACTTTTGCACTTGTATTAGTGTGGAAAACCACTTTTCGCACTTGTGTTAGTGTTGAAAAACCACTTTTCGAACTTGAGTTGGTGCAGGAAACCACTTTTGCACTTGTATTAGTGTGGAAAAAACACTTTTTGCACTTGTGATAGTGTTGAAAAACCACTTTTCGCACTTGTGTTAGTGTTGAAAAAACACTTTTCGCACTTGTGTTGGTGCAGGAAACCACTTTTGCACTTGTATTAGTGTGGAAAAACCACTTTTCGCACTTGTGTTAGTGTTGAAAAATCACTTTTCGCACTTGTGTTGGTGCAGGAAACCACTTTTGGGCTTGTATTAGTGTGGAAAAAACACTTTTGCACTTGAGGTAGTGTTGAAAAACCAGTTTTCGCACGTGTGTTAGTGTTGAAAAACCACTTTTCGCACTTGTGTTAGTGTTGAAAAACCACTTTTCGCACTTGTGTTGGTGCAGGAAACCACTTTTGCACTTGTATTAGTGTGGAAAAAACACTTTTTGCACTTGTGATAGTGTTGAAAAACCACTTTTCGCACTTGTGTTAGTGTTGAAAAACCACTTTTCGCACTTGTGTTGGTGCAGGAAACCACTTTTGGACTTGTATTCGTGTGGAAAAACCACTTTTTGCACTTGTGTTAGTGTTGAAAAACCAGTTTTCGCACGTGTGTTAGTGTTGAAAAACCACTTTTCGCACTTGTGTTAGTGTTGAAAAACCACTTTTCGCACTTGTGTTGGTGCAGGAAACCACTTTTGCACTTGTATTCGTGTTGAAAAAACACTTTTCGCACTTGTGTTAGTGTTGAAAAACCACTTTTCGCACTTGTGTTAGTGTTGAAAAACCACTTTTCGCACTTGTGTTGGTGCAGGAAACCACTTTTGCACTTGTGTTAGTGTGGAAAAAACACTTTTTGCACTTGTGATAGTGTTGAAAAACCACTTTTCGCACTTGTATTAGTGTGGAAGAACCACTTTTCGCACTTGTGTTGGTGCAGGAAACCACTTTTGCACTTGTATTAGTGTGGAAAAACCACTTTTCGCACTTGTGTTAGTGTTGAAAAACCACTTTTCGCACTTGTGTTAGTGTTGGAAAAACCACTTTTCGCACTTGTGTTGGTGCAGGAAACCACTTTTGCACTTGTATTAGTGTGGAAAAAACACTTTTTGCACTTGTGATAGTGTTGAAAAACCACTTTTCGCACTTGTGTTAGTGTTGAAAAACCACTTTTCGCACTTGTGTTGGTGCAGGAAACCACTTTTGCACTTGTATTAGTGTGGAAAAACCACTTTTCGCACTTGTGTTAGTGTTGAAATACCACTTTTCGCACTTGTGTTAGTGTTGAAAAAACACTTTTCGCACTTGTGTTAGTGTTGAAAAACCACTTTTCGCACTTGTGTTAGTGTTTAAAAACCACTTTTCGCACTTGTGTTGGTGCAGGAAACCAATTTTGCACTTGTATTAGTGTGGAAAAGACTTTTTGCACTTGTGATAGTGTTGAAAAACCACTTTTCGCACTTGTGTTAGTGTTGAAAAACCACTTTTCGCACTTGTGTTGGTGCAGGAAACCACTTTTGCACTTGTATTAGTGTGGAAAACCCACTTTCGCACTTGTGTTAGTGTTGAAAAACCACTTTTCGCACTTGTGTTGGTGCAGGAAACCACTTTTGCACTTGTATTAGTGTGGAAAAAACACTTTTTGCACTTGTGATAGTGTTGAAAAACCACTTTTCGCACTTGTGTTAGTGTTGAAAAACTACTTTTCACACTTGTGTTGGTGCAGGAAACCACTTTTGCACTTGTAGTAGTGTGGAAAAACCACTTTTCGCACTTGTGTTAGTGTTGAAAAACGACTTTTCGCACTTGTGTTAGTGTTGAAAAACCACTTCTCGCACTTGTGTTAGTGTTGAAAAACCACTTTTCGCACTTGTGTTGGTGCAGGAAACCACTTTTGCACTTGTATTAGTGTGGAAAAAACACTTTTTGCACTTGTGATAGTGTTGAAAAACCACTTTTCGCACTTGTGTTAGTGTTGAAAAACCACTTTTCGCACTTGTGTTGGTGCAGGAAACCACTTTTGGACTTGTATTCGTGTGGAAAAACACTTTTCGCACTTGTGTTAGTGTTGAAAAAACACTTTTCGCACTTGTGTTAGTGTTGAAAAACCACTTTTCGCACTTGTGTTAGTGTTGAAAAACCACTTTTCGCACTTCTGTTTGTGCAGGAAACCACTTTGGCACTTGTATTAGTGTGGAAAAAACACTTTTCGCACTTGTGATAATGTTGAAAAACCACTTTTCGCACTTGTGTTAGTGTTGAAAAACCACTTTTCGAACTTGTGTTGTTGCAGGAAACCACTTTTGCACTTGTATTAGTGTGGAAAAACCACTTTTCGCACTTGTGTTATTGTTGAAAAACCACTTTTGCACTTGTATTAGTGTGGAAAACCACTTTTCGCACTTGTGTTAGTGTTGAAAAACCACTTTTCGAACTTGTGTTGGTGCAGGAAACCACTTTTGCACTTGTATTAGTGTGGAAAAAACACTTTTTGCACTTGTGATAGTGTTGAAAAACCACTTTTCGCACTTGTGTTAGTGTTGAAAAAACACTTTTCGCACTTGTGTTGGTGCAGGAAACCACTTTTGCACTTGTATTAGTGTGGAAAAACCACTTTTCGCACTTGTGTTAGTGTTGAAAAATCACTTTTCGCACTTGTGTTGGTGCAGGAAACCACTTTTGCGCTTGTATTAGTGTGGAAAAAACACTTTTGCACTTGAGGTAGTGTTGAAAAACCACTTTTCGCACTTGTGTTAGTGTTGAAAAACCACTTTTCGCACTTGTGTTGGTGCAGGAAACCACTTTTGCACTTGTATTAGTGTGGAAAAAACACTTTTTGCACTTGTGATAGTGTTGAAAAACCACTTTTCGCACTTGTGTTAGTGTTGAAAAAACACTTTTCGCACTTGTGTTGGTGCAGGAAACCACTTTTGCACTTGTATTAGTGTGGAAAAAACACTTTTGGCACTTGTGATAGTGTTGAAAAACCACTTTTCGCACTTGTGTTAGTGTTGAAAAACCACTTTCGCACTTGTGTTGGTGCAGGAAACCACTTTTGCACTTGTATTAGTGTGGAAAAACCACTTTTCGCACTTGTGTTAGTGTTGAAAAACCACTTTTCGCACTTGTGTTAGTACCACTTTTCGCACTTGTGTTGGTGCAGGAAACCACTTTTGCACCTGTATTAGTGTGGAAAAAACACTTTTTGCACTTGTGATAGTGTTGAAAAACCACTTTTCGCACTTGTGTTAGTGTTGAAAAACCACCTCTCGCACTTGTGTTGGTGCAGGAAACCACTTTTGCACTTGTATTAGTGTGGAAAAACCACTTTTCGCACCTGTGTTAGTGTTGAAAAACCACTTTTCGCACTTGTGTTAGTGTTGAAAAACCACTTTTCACACTTGTGTTGGTGCAGGAAACCACTTTTGGGCTTGTATTAGTGTGGAAAAAACACTTTTGCACTTGAGGTAGTGTTGAAAAACCAGTTTTCGCACGTGTGTTAGTGTTGAAAAACCACTTTTCGCACTTGTGTTAGTGTTGAAAAACCACTTTTCGCACTTGTGTTGGTGCAGGAAACCACTTTTGCACTTGTATTAGTGTGGAAAAAACACTTTTTGCACTTGTGATAGTGTTGAAAAACCACTTTTCGCACTTGTGTTAGTGTTGAAAAACCACTTTTCGCACTTGTGTTGGTGCAGGAAACCACTTTTGGACTTGTATTCGTGTGGAAAAACCACTTTTTGCACTTGTGTTAGTGTTGAAAAACCAGTTTTCGCACGTGTGTTAGTGTTGAAAAACCACTTTTCGCACTTGTGTTAGTGTTGAAAAACCACTTTTCGCACTTGTGTTGGTGCAGGAAACCACTTTTGCACTTGTATTCGTGTTGAAAAAACACTTTTCGCACTTGTGTTAGTGTTGAAAAACCACTTTTCGCACTTGTGTTAGTGTTGAAAAACCACTTTTCGCACTTGTGTTGGTGCAGGAAACCACTTTTGCACTTGTGTTAGTGTGGAAAAAACACTTTTTGCACTTGTGATAGTGTTGAAAAACCACTTTTCGCACTTGTATTAGTGTGGAAGAACCACTTTTCGCACTTGTGTTGGTGCAGGAAACCACTTTTGCACTTGTATTAGTGTGGAAAAACCACTTTTCGCACTTGTGTTAGTGTTGAAAAACCACTTTTCGCACTTGTGTTAGTGTTGGAAAAACCACTTTTCGCACTTGTGTTGGTGCAGGAAACCACTTTTGCACTTGTATTAGTGTGGAAAAAACACTTTTTGCACTTGTGATAGTGTTGAAAAACCACTTTTCGCACTTGTGTTAGTGTTGAAAAACCACTTTTCGCACTTGTGTTGGTGCAGGAAACCACTTTTGCACTTGTATTAGTGTGGAAAAACCACTTTTCGCACTTGTGTTAGTGTTGAAATACCACTTTTCGCACTTGTGTTAGTGTTGAAAAAACACTTTTCGCACTTGTGTTAGTGTTGAAAAACCACTTTTCGCACTTGTGTTAGTGTTTAAAAACCACTTTTCGCACTTGTGTTGGTGCAGGAAACCAATTTTGCACTTGTATTAGTGTGGAAAAGACTTTTTGCACTTGTGATAGTGTTGAAAAACCACTTTTCGCACTTGTGTTAGTGTTGAAAAACCACTTTTCGCACTTGTGTTGGTGCAGGAAACCACTTTTGCACTTGTATTAGTGTGGAAAACCCACTTTCGCACTTGTGTTAGTGTTGAAAAACCACTTTTCGCACTTGTGTTGGTGCAGGAAACCACTTTTGCACTTGTATTAGTGTGGAAAAAACACTTTTTGCACTTGTGATAGTGTTGAAAAACCACTTTTCGCACTTGTGTTAGTGTTGAAAAACTACTTTTCACACTTGTGTTGGTGCAGGAAACCACTTTTGCACTTGTAGTAGTGTGGAAAAACCACTTTTCGCACTTGTGTTAGTGTTGAAAAACGACTTTTCGCACTTGTGTTAGTGTTGAAAAACCACTTCTCGCACTTGTGTTAGTGTTGAAAAACCACTTTTCGCACTTGTGTTGGTGCAGGAAACCACTTTTGCACTTGTATTAGTGTGGAAAAAACACTTTTTGCACTTGTGATAGTGTTGAAAAACCACTTTTCGCACTTGTGTTAGTGTTGAAAAACCACTTTTCGCACTTGTGTTGGTGCAGGAAACCACTTTTGGACTTGTATTCGTGTGGAAAAACACTTTTCGCACTTGTGTTAGTGTTGAAAAAACACTTTTCGCACTTGTGTTAGTGTTGAAAAACCACTTTTCGCACTTGTGTTAGTGTTGAAAAACCACTTTTCGCACTTCTGTTTGTGCAGGAAACCACTTTGGCACTTGTATTAGTGTGGAAAAAACACTTTTCGCACTTGTGATAATGTTGAAAAACCACTTTTCGCACTTGTGTTAGTGTTGAAAAACCACTTTTCGAACTTGTGTTGTTGCAGGAAACCACTTTTGCACTTGTATTAGTGTGGAAAAACCACTTTTCGCACTTGTGTTATTGTTGAAAAACCACTTTTGCACTTGTATTAGTGTGGAAAACCACTTTTCGCACTTGTGTTAGTGTTGAAAAACCACTTTTCGAACTTGTGTTGGTGCAGGAAACCACTTTTGCACTTGTATTAGTGTGGAAAAAACACTTTTTGCACTTGTGATAGTGTTGAAAAACCACTTTTCGCACTTGTGTTAGTGTTGAAAAAACACTTTTCGCACTTGTGTTGGTGCAGGAAACCACTTTTGCACTTGTATTAGTGTGGAAAAACCACTTTTCGCACTTGTGTTAGTGTTGAAAAATCACTTTTCGCACTTGTGTTGGTGCAGGAAACCACTTTTGCGCTTGTATTAGTGTGGAAAAAACACTTTTGCACTTGAGGTAGTGTTGAAAAACCACTTTTCGCACTTGTGTTAGTGTTGAAAAACCACTTTTCGCACTTGTGTTGGTGCAGGAAACCACTTTTGCACTTGTATTAGTGTGGAAAAAACACTTTTTGCACTTGTGATAGTGTTGAAAAACCACTTTTCGCACTTGTGTTAGTGTTGAAAAAACACTTTTCGCACTTGTGTTGGTGCAGGAAACCACTTTTGCACTTGTATTAGTGTGGAAAAAACACTTTTGGCACTTGTGATAGTGTTGAAAAACCACTTTTCGCACTTGTGTTAGTGTTGAAAAACCACTTTCGCACTTGTGTTGGTGCAGGAAACCACTTTTGCACTTGTATTAGTGTGGAAAAACCACTTTTCGCACTTGTGTTAGTGTTGAAAAACCACTTTTCGCACTTGTGTTAGTACCACTTTTCGCACTTGTGTTGGTGCAGGAAACCACTTTTGCACCTGTATTAGTGTGGAAAAAACACTTTTTGCACTTGTGATAGTGTTGAAAAACCACTTTTCGCACTTGTGTTAGTGTTGAAAAACCACCTCTCGCACTTGTGTTGGTGCAGGAAACCACTTTTGCACTTGTATTAGTGTGGAAAAACCACTTTTCGCACCTGTGTTAGTGTTGAAAAACCACTTTTCGCACTTGTGTTAGTGTTGAAAAACCACTTTTCACACTTGTGTTGGTGCAGGAAACCACTTTTGCACTTGTATTAGTGTGGAAAAAACACTTTTTGCACTTGTGATAGTGTTGAAAAACCACTTTTCGCACTTGTGTTAGTGTTGAAAAACCACTTTTCACACTTGTGTTGGTGCAGGAAACCACTTTTGCACTTGTATTAGTGTGGAAAAACCACTTTTCGCACTTGTGTTAGTGTTCAAAAACGACTTTTCGCACTTGTGTTAGTGTTGAAAAACCACTTCTCGCACTTGTGTTAGTGTTGAAAAACCACTTTTCGCACTTGTGTTGGTGCAGGAAACCACTTTTGCACTTGTATTAGTGTGGAAAAAACACTTTTTGCACTTGTGATAGTGTTGAAAAACCACTTTTCGCACTTGTGTTAGTGTTGAAAAACCACTTTTCGCACTTGTGTTGGTGCAGGAAACCACTTTTGGACTTGTATTCGTGTGGAAAAACCACTTTTTGCACTTGTGTTAGTGTTGAAAAACCAGTTTTCGCACGTGTGTTAGTGTTGAAAAACCACTTTTCGCACTTGTGTTAGTGTTGAAAAACCACTTTTCGCACTTGTGTTGGTGCAGGAAACCACTTTTGCACTTGTATTAGTGTTGAAAAAACACTTTTCGCACTTGTGTTAGTGTTGAAAAACCACTTTTCGCACTTGTGTTAGTGTTGAAAAACCACTTTTCGCACTTGTGTTGGTGCAGGAAACCACTTTTGCACTTGTGTTAGTGTGGAAAAAACACTTTTTGCACTTGTGATAGTGTTGAAAAACCACTTTTCGCACTTGTATTAGTGTGGAAAAACCACTTTTCGCACTTGTGTTGGTGCAGGAAACCACTTTTGCACTTGTATTAGTGTGGAAAACCACTTTTCGCACTTGTGTTAGTGTTGAAAAACCACTTTTCGCACTTGTGTTAGTGTTGGAAAAACCACTTTTCGCACTTGTGTTGGTGCAGGAAACCACTTTTGCACTTGTATTAGTGTGGAAAAAACACTTTTTGCACTTGTGATAGTGTTGAAATACCACTTTTCGCACTTGTGTTAGTGTTGAAAAACCACTTTTCGCACTTGTGTTGGTGCAGGAAACCACTTTTGGACTTGTATTCGTGTGGAAAAACCACTTTTTGCACTTGTGTTAGTGTTGAAAAACCAGTTTTCGCACGTGTGTTAGTGTTGAAAAACCACTTTTCGCACTTGTGTTAGTGTTGAAAAACCACTTTTCGCACTTGTGTTGGTGCAGGAAACCACTTTTGCACTTGTATTAGTGTTGAAAAAACACTTTTCGCACTTGTGTTAGTGTTGAAAAACCACTTTTCGCACTTGTGTTAGTGTTGAAAAACCACTTTTCGCACTTGTGTTGGTGCAGGAAACCACTTTTGCACTTGTGTTAGTGTGGAAAACCACTTTTCGCACTTGTGTTAGTGTTGAAAAACCACTTTTCGCACTTGTGTTAGTGTTGGAAAAACCACTTTTCGCACTTGTGTTGGTGCAGGAAACCACTTTTGCACTTGTATTAGTGTGGAAAAAACACTTTTTGCACTTGTGATAGTGTTGAAAAACCACTTTTCGCACTTGTGTTAGTGTTGAAAAACCACTTTTCGCACTTGTGTTGGTGCAGGAAACCACTTTTGCACTTGTATTAGTGTGGAAAAACCACTTTTCGCACTTGTGTTAGTGTTGAAATACGACTTTTCGCACTTGTGTTAGTGTTGAAAAACCACTTTTCGCACTTGTGTTAGTGTTGAAAAACCACTTTTCGCACTTGTGTTAGTGTTTAAAAACCACTTTTCGCACTTGTGTTGGTGCAGGAAACCAATTTTGCACTTGTGTTGGTGCAGGAAACCACTTTTGCACTTGTATTAGTGTGGAAAACCCACTTTCGCACTTGTGTTAGTGTTGAAAAACCAATTTTCGCACTTGTGTTGGTGCAGGAAACCACTTTTGCACTTGTATTACTGCAGAAAACCACTTTTTGCACTTGTGTTAGTGTTGAAAAACCACTTTTCGCACTTGTGTTGGTGCAGGAAACCACTTTTGCACTTGTATTAGTGTGGAAACCCACTTTTTGCACTTGTGGTAGTGTTGAAAAACCACTTTTCGCACTTGTGTTAGTGTTGAAAGACCACTTTTCGCACTTGTGTTGGTGCAGGAAACCACTTTGGCACTTGTATTCGTGTGGAAAAACCACTTTTCGCACTTGTGTTAGTGTTGAAAAACCACTTTTCGCACTTGTGTTAGTGTTGAAAAACCACTTTTCGCACTTGTGTTGGTGCAGGAAACCACTTTTGCACTTGTATTAGTGTGGAAAAAACACTTTTGGCACTTGTGATAGTGTTGAAAAACCACTTTTCGCACTTGTGTTAGTGTTGAAAAACCACTTTTCGCACTTGTGTTGGTGCAGGAAACCACTTTTGCACTTACTTGTATTAGTGTGGAAAAACCACTTTTCGCACTTGTGTTAGTGTTGAAAAACCACTTTTCGCACTTGTGTTAGTACCACTTTTCGCACTTGTGTTGGTGCAGGAAACCACTTTTGCACTTGTATTAGTGTGGAAAAAACACTTTTTGCACTTGTGGTAGTGTTGAAAAACCACTTCTCGCACTTGTGTTAGTGTTGAAAAACCACTTTTCGCACTTGTGTTGGTGCAGGAAACCACTTTTGCACTTGTATTAGTGTGGAAAAACCACTTTTCGCACTTGTGTTAGTGTTGAAAAACCACTTTTCGCACTTGTGTTTGTGTAGGAAACCACTTTTGCACTTGTATTAGTGTGGGAAAAACACTTTTGCACTTGTGGTTGTGTTGAAAAACCACTTTTCGCACTTGTGTTAGTGTTGAAAAACCACTTTTCGCACTTGTGTTGGTGCAGGAAACCACTTTTGCACTTGTATTAGTGTGGAAAAAACACTTTTGGCACTTGTGATAGTGTTGAAAAACCACTTTTCGCACTTGTGTTAGTGTTGAAAAACCACTTTTCGCACTTGTGTTGGTGCAGGAAACCACTTTTGCACTTGTATTAGTGTGGAAAAACCACTTTTCGCACTTGTGTTAGTGTTGAAAAACCACTTTTCGCACTTGTGTTAGTGTTGAAAAACCACTTTTCGCACTTGTGTTAGTGTTGAAAAACCACTTTTCGCACTTGTGTTGGTGCAGGAAACCACTTTTGCACTTGTATTAGTGTGGAAAAAACACTTTTTGCACTTGTGATAGTGTTGAAAAACCACTTTTCGCACTTGTGTTAGTGTTGAAAAACCACTTTTCGCACTTGTGTTGGTGCAGGAAACCACTTTTGCACTTGTATTAGTGTGGAAAAACACTTTTTGCACTTGTGATAGTGTTGAAAAACCACTTTTCGCACTTGTGTTAGTGTTGAAAAACCACCTCTCGCACTTGTGTTGGTGCAGGAAACCACTTTTGCACTTGTATTAGTGTGGAAAAACCACTTTTCGCACCTGTGTTAGTGTTGAAAACCCACTTTTCGCACTTGTGTTAGTGTTGAAAAACCACTTTTCGCACTTGTGTTGGTGCAGGAAACCACTTTTGCACTTGTATTAGTGTGGAAAAAACACTTTTTGCACTTGTGATAGTGTTGAAAAACCACTTTTCGCACTTGTGTTAGTGTTGAAAAACCACTTTTCGCACTTGTGTTGGTGCAGGAAACCACTTTTGCACTTGTATTAGTGTGGAAAAAACATTTTTTGCACTTGTGATAGTGTTGAAAAACCACTTTTCGCACATGTGTTAGTGTTGAAAAACCAGTTTTCGCACTTGTGTTAGTGTTGAAAAACCACTTCTCGCACTTGTGTTGGTGCAGGAAACCACTTTTTCACTTGTATTAGTGTGGAAAAACCACTTTTCGCACCTGTGTTAGTGTTGAAAAACCACTTTTCGCACTTGTGTTAGTGTTGAAAAACCACTTTTCGCAGTTGTGTTGGTGCAGGAAACCACTTTTGCACTTGTATTAGTGTGGAAAAAACACTTTTTGCACTTGTGATAGTGTTGAAAAACCACTTTTCGCACTTGTGTTAGTGTTGAAAAAACACTTTTCACACTTGTGTTGGTGCAGGAAACCACTTTTGCACTTGTAGTAGTGTGGAAAAACCACTTTTCGCACTTGTGTTAGTGTTGAAAAACGACTTTTCGCACTTGTGTTAGTGTTGAAAAACCACTTCTCGCACTTGTATTAGTGTTGAAAAACCACTTTTCGCTAGGCTGGGCCAAATCAGGGGTGATTTTCAATTTTTCATACTACAAGGTTGTAATTTACCTAAAAGTTGTGGCTGGGTAACAGAAACAAAACCATGAAATTTTTTTTCAAAAATATTGACGTCTTACGGTAAAACAGCCCATTACCATAGCAACCGTTACAGACGACTCAAAAAATTCTTAAAATCGATGATTTCTCAGGCTGTGTGTGACCCCCAGAGTTGATTCTGGTACCAAAAGATTCAGAATTGAAAGCCAAGGATGATTGGATAGCTTAACAATGTCTGTGACACAATTCAATACAACTTTTATCCCAAAAACTCATTTTTATCTCAAATTTAAGGCATTTGTTTTTTAAAAAAATGAAAATTTTGCTTTTTAATCATAGGATAATCATTAATCAGGGCTATAGTCAAATTAAATGTACTTTAAATTAACTTTTGTCATTGATTAAGCTTTTTTGTCTCAAATTTAAGGTCTGACATTGAACATTGATAACAAAATAAAAAACCTAGTCCCAATTGTAATCAATGGAGGCCAATGACTTCTTAGTCACAACCTCAGTGGATGTTGCCAGTCCATGCAGCTTCTCCCTGTCGCCCTTCACAACCCTGTATAGAGCCTGGAGCTGCGCCTCAGATTTGGGGGCCTTGTTAGTGTTCAAATCTGTGGCGAGTCCAAGTGTCCGCTCTGCTGCGTCATTGACAACTGGGAGTTTGGCCACAACTTCCTTGCCATGACGATAGCTGTCTGAGGTGGGCCACTGTGCAACGGGGAGCTTGACAAAACTGGAGTCAATACCCAAGAGTTCAAACATGCTCCAAGAGTCGTAACCAACAAAGTCTTTGAGGGCTTTACTCCCCAATTGCTGTGAGGCTGGCATCTCCTGTATCATGTTATGTGCAGTCCCATGGTACCTGAGCATAGCCCTTCTCATAGTCTGCTTGTCAGATGACGTTCTGTCCGAGAAGAGTGCCAAAGAGACCAATCTCTCTGAGAGGTACCACAAATGGTTTTGTAGCTTCTCTCGGGCCACAGTCACAAAGGACAGAAATTTGGCAGGCCACTTTGTTGGATTCTTTGCGATACTGGCCTCAGCCTTGAGGAGGTTCTTCATCAGGTACATGTCGTTAGATGGTGCATCTGCAGCACTGGTACATGTCAACCACGCTTTAGTGTAGAAGACTGACATGAATGCAGCGAGACTGGTTATGTCTTCCAGCTATTCGGGTGTGTAGATATCTCCCAGCTGCCAACGGAAGAGTGCCACCTTTATAGTGTATAAAGTCTTGCTCATCCAACGGGCGTGGTGGAATGCCCCAGGAGCTTTGATAGTGATGGTCCTCATACCATCAGGGACAGTCCCTCCAAGAAACAGGAGTGTGAGGTGTGCCAGCTCCAGGTAGTCGTGTCGAAGAGTCTCCTTTGTGCTATTGTCCATCCACGTCTGAAGGAAGGTGATGGTGGCATGTACATGGCCAGCCAGCTCTCTCTGTTGAGCAGACACCTCGACCAATGTGTAGTTGCCCTGGTCCAATTCACTCCAAGTGTTGAGCAGTCGCTTGAACAGCTGTTCATTAGGTCCTGTGGTGGGGCCATACACTATTGAGCAAGACGCCCCTCCAACCAATTCGTGGATGTGGTGCCGACACGCCAGTTGCAGAAGACTCCTGCCAAACTCAGTCTCCAGTCTTACTACGACTCCACTCTTGACCCCAGAGTTCACTGCCGTTGTATCGAAGACAAGAGCGCCTATCCTTGATGTGTGCAAGAGCGCCTTGAACACCCTGATGAATGGTTACAGTAACAACCGAAAGCAGGCATTAAAATTAATGATTGTAAGCTGCTTTTGTTAACTTTTTTTTATTGAAATGAAGATGGCCAAATTTAAACAACGTTATAACAGTTATAAAAACTGGACAATACAAGGTTGTAAAAGACAATTTAAAGTAAATTTAATCTGATTAATGGTTATCCTATGATTAAAAAGCAAAATTTTCAATTTTTTTCCATAAATATGTTTGAAATTTCAGACAAAAATCAGTTTTTTGGATAAAAGTGGTATTGAATTGTGTCACAGACATTGTTAAGCTATCCAATCATCCTTGGCTTTCAATTCTGCATCTTTTGGTACCAGAATCAACTCTGGGGGTCAAACACAGCTTGAGAAATCGTCAATTTAGGCATTTTTTGAGTCGTCTGTAACTGTTGCTATGGTAACGGGCTGTCTGACCGTAAAACGTCAATATTTTTGAATTTTTTTTCATGATTTTGTTCCTGATACTCACTCACAACTTTTAGGTAAATTACATTGAATTAGGAAAATCACCTCCGATTTGGCCCAGCCTACTTTTCGCACTTGTGTTGGTGCAGGAAACCACTTTTGCACTTGTATTAGTAGGGAAAAAACACTTTTTGCACTTGTGATAGTGTTGAAAAACCACTTTTCGCACTTGTGTTAGTGTTGAAAAACCACTTTTCGCACTTGTGTTGGTGCAGGAAACCACTTTTGGACTTGTATTCGTGTGGAAAAAACACTTTTCGCACTTGTGTTAGTGTTGAAAAAACACTTTTCGCACTTGTGTTAGTGTTGAAAAACCACTTTTCGCACTTGTGTTAGTGTTGAAAAACCACTTTTCGCACTTGTGATAATGTTGAAAAACCACTTTTCGCACTTGTGTTAGTGTTGAAAAACCACTTTTCGAACTTGTGTTGTTGCAGGAAACCACTTTTGCACTTGTATTAGTGTGGAAAAACCACTTTTCGCACTTGTGTTAGTGTTGAAAAACCACTATTGCACTTGTATTAGTGTGGAAAAACCACTTTTCGCACTTGTGTTAGTGTTGAAAAACCACTTTTCGAACTTGTGTTGGTGCAGGAAACCACTTTTGCACTTGTATTAGTGTGGAAAAAACACTTTTTGCACTTGTGATAGTGTTGAAAAACCACTTTTCGCACTTGTGTTAGTGTTGAAAAAACACTTTTCGCACTTGTGTTGGTGCAGGAAACCACTTTTGCACTTGTATTAGTGTGGAAAAACCACTTTTCGCACTTGTGTTAGTGTTGAAAAATCACTTTTCGCACTTGTGTTGGTGCAGGAAACCACTTTTGCTCTTGTATTAGTGTGGAAAAAACACTTTTGCACTTGAGGTAGTGTTGAAAAACCACTTTTCGCACTTGTGTTAGTGTTGAAAAACCACTTTTCGCACTTGTGTTGGTGCAGGAAACCACTTTTGCACTTGTATTAGTGTGGAAAAAACACTTTTTGAACTTGTGATAGTGTTGAAAAACCACTTTTCGCACTTGTGTTAGTGTTGAAAAAACACTTTTCGCACTTGTGTTGGTGCAGGAAACCACTTTTGCACTGGTATTAGTGTGGAAAAAACACTTTTGGCACTTGTGATAGTGTTGAAAAACCACTTTTCGCACTTGTGTTAGTGTTGAAAAACCACTTTTCGCACTTGTGTTGGTGCAGGAAACCACTTTTGCACTTGTATTAGTGTGGAAAAACCACTTTTCGCACTTGTGTTAGTGTTGAAAAACCACTTTTCGCACTTGTGTTAGTACCACTTTTCGCACTTGTGTTGGTGCAGGAAACCACTTTTGCACTTGTATTAGTGTGGAAAAAACACTTTTTGCACTTGTGATAGTGTTGAAAAACCACTTTTCACACTTGTGTTAGTGTTGAAAAACCACTTCTCGCACTTGTGTTGGTGCAGGAAACCACTTTTGCACTTGTATTAGTGTGGAAAAACCACTTTTCGCACCTGTGTTAGTGTTGAAAAACCACTTTTCGCACTTGTGTTAGTGTTGAAAAACCACTTTTCACACTTGTGTTGGTGCAGGAAACCACTTTTGCACTTGTATTAGTGTGGAAAAAACACTTTTTGCACTTGTGATAGTGTTGAAAAACCACTTTTCGCACTTGTGTTAGTGTTGAAAAACCACTTTTCACACTTGTGTTGGTGCAGGAAACCACTTTTGCACTTGTATTAGTGTGGAAAAACCACTTTTCGCACTTGTGTTAGTGTTGAAAAACGACTTTTCGCACTTGTGTTAGTGTGGAAAAACCACTTCTCGCACTTGTGTTAGTGTTGAAAAACCACTTTTCGCACTTGTGTTGGTGCAGTAAAACCACTTTTGCACTTGTATTAGTGTGGAAAAAACACTTTTTGCACTTGTGATAGTGTTGAAAAACCACTTTTTGCACTTGTGTTAGTGTTGAAAAACCACTTTTTGCACTTGTGTTAGTGTTGAAAAACCACTTTTCGCACTTGTGTTAGTGTTGAAAAACCACTTTTCACACTTGTGTTGGTGCAGGAAACCACTTTTGCACTTGTATTAGTGTGGAAAAAACACTTTTTGCACTTGTGATAGTGTTGAAAAACCACTTTTCGCACTTGTGTTAGTGTTGAAAAACCACTTTTCGCACTTGTGTTGGTGCAGGAAACCACTTTTGCACTTGTATTAGTGTGGAAAAAACATTTTTTGCACTTGTGATAGTGTTGAAAAACCACTTTTCGCACATGTGTTAGTGTTGAAAAACCAGTTTTCGCACTTGTGTTAGTGTTGAAAAACCACTTCTCGCACTTGTGTTGGTGCAGGAAACCACTTTTTCACTTGTATTAGTGTGGAAAAACCACTTTTCGCACCTGTGTTAGTGTTGAAAAACCACTTTTCGCACTTGTGTTAGTGTTGAAAAACCACTTTTCGCAGTTGTGTTGGTGCAGGAAACCACTTTTGCACTTGTATTAGTGTGGAAAAAACACTTTTTGCACTTGTGATAGTGTTGAAAAACCACTTTTCGCACTTGTGTTAGTGTTGAAAAAACACTTTTCACACTTGTGTTGGTGCAGGAAACCACTTTTGCACTTGTAGTAGTGTGGAAAAACCACTTTTCGCACTTGTGTTAGTGTTGAAAAACGACTTTTCGCACTTGTGTTAGTGTTGAAAAACCACTTCTTGCACTTGTATTAGTGTTGAAAAACCACTTTTCGCACTTGTGTTGGTGCAGGAAACCACTTTTGCACTTGTATTAGTAGGGAAAAAACACTTTTTGCACTTGTGATAGTGTTGAAAAACCACTTTTCGCACTTGTGTTAGTGTTGAAAAACCACTTTTCGCACTTGTGTTGGTGCAGGAAACCACTTTTGGACTTGTATTCGTGTGGAAAAAACACTTTTCGCACTTGTGTTAGTGTTGAAAAAACACTTTTCGCACTTGTGTTAGTGTTGAAAAACCACTTTTCGCACTTGTGTTAGTGTTGAAAAACCACTTTTCGCACTTGTGATAATGTTGAATAACCACTTTTCGCACTTGTGTTAGTGTTGAAAAACCACTTTTCGAACTTGTGTTGTTGCAGGAAACCACTTTTGCACTTGTATTAGTGTGGAAAAACCACTTTTCGCACTTGTGTTAGTGTTGAAAAACCACTATTGCACTTGTATTAGTGTGGAAAAACCACTTTTCGCACTTGTGTTAGTGTTGAAAAACCACTTTTCGAACTTGTGTTGGTGCAGGAAACCACTTTTGCACTTGTATTAGTGTGGAAAAAACACTTTTTGCACTTGTGATAGTGTTGAAAAACCACTTTTCGCACTTGTGTTAGTGTTGAAAAAACACTTTTCGCACTTGTGTTGGTGCAGGAAACCACTTTTGCACTTGTATTAGTGTGGAAAAACCACTTTTCGCACTTGTGTTAGTGTTGAAAAATCACTTTTCGCACTTGTGTTGGTGCAGGAAACCACTTTTGCTCTTGTATTAGTGTGGAAAAAACACTTTTGCACTTGAGGTAGTGTTGAAAAACCACTTTTCGCACTTGTGTTAGTGTTGAAAAACCACTTTTCGCACTTGTGTTGGTGCAGGAAACCACTTTTGCACTTGTATTAGTGTGGAAAAAACACTTTTTGAACTTGTGATAGTGTTGAAAAACCACTTTTCGCACTTGTGTTAGTGTTGAAAAAACACTTTTCGCACTTGTGTTGGTGCAGGAAACCACTTTTGCACTGGTATTAGTGTGGAAAAAACACTTTTGGCACTTGTGATAGTGTTGAAAAACCACTTTTCGCACTTGTGTTAGTGTTGAAAAACCACTTTTCGCACTTGTGTTGGTGCAGGAAACCACTTTTGCACTTGTATTAGTGTGGAAAAACCACTTTTCGCACTTGTGTTAGTGTTGAAAAACCACTTTTCGCACTTGTGTTAGTACCACTTTTCGCACTTGTGTTGGTGCAGGAAACCACTTTTGCACTTGTATTAGTGTGGAAAAAACACTTTTTGCACTTGTGATAGTGTTGAAAAACCACTTTTCACACTTGTGTTAGTGTTGAAAAACCACTCTCGCACTTGTGTTGGTGCAGGAAACCACTTTTGCACTTGTATTAGTGTGGAAAAACCACTTTTCGCACCTGTGTTAGTGTTGAAAAACCACTTTTCGCACTTGTGTTAGTGTTGAAAAACCACTTTTCACACTTGTGTTGGTGCAGGAAACCACTTTTGCACTTGTATTAGTGTGGAAAAAACACTTTTTGCACTTGTGATAGTGTTGAAAAACCACTTTTCGCACTTGTGTTAGTGTTGAAAAACCACTTTTCACACTTGTGTTGGTGCAGGAAACCACTTTTGCACTTGTATTAGTGTGGAAAAACCACTTTTCGCACTTGTGTTAGTGTTGAAAAACGACTTTTCGCACTTGTGTTAGTGTGGAAAAACCACTCTCGCACTTGTGTTAGTGTTGAAAAACCACTTTTCGCACTTGTGTTGGTGCAGGAAACCACTTTTGCACTTGTATTAGTGTGGAAAAAACACTTTTTGCACTTGTGATAGTGTTGAAAAACCACTTTTTGCACTTGTGTTAGTGTTGAAAAACCACTTTTTGCACTTGTGTTAGTGTTGAAAAACCACTTTTCGCACTTGTGTTGGTGCAGGAAACCACTTTTGCACTTGTATTTGTGTGGAAAAAACACTTTTTGCACTTGTGATAGTGTTGAAAAACCACTTTTCGCACTTGTGTTATTGTTGAAAAACCACTTTTCGCACTTGTGTTGGTGCAGGAAACCACTTTTGCACTTGTATTAGTGTGGAAAAACCACTTTTCGCACTTGTGTTAGTGTTGAAAAACCACTTTTCGCACTT
This sequence comes from Myxine glutinosa, assembly GCF_964187855.1. NCBI lineage: Eukaryota > Metazoa > Chordata > Myxini > Myxiniformes > Myxinidae > Myxine > Myxine glutinosa. Next base: position 63,142 of record NW_027618673.1, read on the forward strand.
GTGTTAGTGTTGTAAAACCACTTTTCGAACTTGTGTTGGTGCAGGAAACCACTTTTGCACTTGTATTAGTGTGGAAAAAATACTTTTTGCACTTGTGATAGTGTTGAAAAAACACTTTTCGCACTTGTGTTGGTGCAGGAAACCACTTTTGCACTTGTATTAGTGTGGAAAAACCACTTTTCGCACTCATGTTAGTGTTGAAAAATCACTTTTCGCACTTGTGTTGGTGCAGGAAACCACTTTTGCTCTTGTATTAGTGTGGAAAAAACACTTTTGCACTTGAGGTAGTGTTGAAAAACCACTTTTCGCACTTGTGTTAGTGTTGAAAAACCACTTTTCGCACTTGTGTTGGTGCAGGAAACCACTTTTGCACTTGTATTAGTGTGGAAAAAACACTTTTTGCACTTGTGATAGTGTTGAAAAACCACTTTTCGCACTTGTGTTAGTGTTGAAAAAACACTTTTCGCACTTGTGTTGGTGCAGGAAACCACTTTTGCACTTGTATTAGTGTGGAAAAAACACTTTTGGCACTTGTGATAGTGTTGAAAAACCACTTTTCGCACTTGTGTTAGTGTTGAAAAACCACTTTTCGCACTTGTGTTGGTGCAGGAAACCACTTTTGCACTTGTATTAGTGTGGAAGAACCACTTTTCGCACTTGTGTTAGTGTTGAAAAACCACTTTTCGCACTTGTGTTAGTACCACTTTTCGCACTTATGTTGGTGCAGGAAACCACTTTTGCACTTGTATTAGTGTGGAAAAAACACTTTTTGCACTTGTGATAGTGTTGAAAAACCACTTTTCGCACTTGTGTTAGTGTTGAAAAACCACTTCTCGCACTTGTGTTGGTGCAGGAAAACACTTTTGCACTTGTATTAGTGTGGAAAAACCACTTTTCACACCTGTGTTAGTGTTGAAAAACCACTTTTCGCACTTGTGTTAGTGTTGAAAAACCACTTTTCACACTTGTGTTGGTGCAGGAAACCACTTTTGCACTTGTATTAGTGTGGAAAAAACACTTTTCGCACTTGTGATAGTGTTGAAAAACCACTTTTCGCACTTGTGTTAGTGTTGAAAAACCACTTTTCACACTTGTGTTGGTGCAGGAAACCACTTTTGCACTTGTATTAGTGTGGAAAAACCACTTTTCGCACTTGTGTTAGTGTTGAAAAACGAGTTTTCGCACTTGTGTTAGTGTTGAAAAACCACTTCTCGCACTTGTGTTAGTGTTGAAAAACCACTTTTCGCACTTGTGTTGGTGCAGGAAACCACTTTTGCACTTGTATTAGTGTGGAAAAAACACTTTTTGCACTTGTGATAGTGTTAAAAAACCACTTTTCGCACTTGTGTTAGTGTTGAAAAACCACTTTTCGCACTTGTGTTGGTGCAGGAAACCACTTTTGGACTTGTATTCGTGTGGAAAAACCACTTTTTGCACTTGTGTTAGTGTTGAAAAACCAGTTTTCGCACGTGTGTTAGTGTTGAAAAACCACTTTTCGCACTTGTGTTAGTGTTGAAAAACCACTTTTCGCACTTGTGTTGGTGCAGGAAACCACTTTTGCACTTGTATTCGTGTTGAAAAAACACTTTTCGCACTTGTGTTAGTGTTGAAAAACCACTTTTCGCACTTGTGTTAGTGTTGAAAAACCACTTTTCGCACTTGT